>NW_009726816.1:0-15783 GCF_000703405.1 Apaloderma vittatum
CAAACTTTTCTTTCTCTTCCCCCCTCCCCGCCCCGCTTCCCCCTCTCCTGGTCCCCTGCAGAGACCTGTTATGACAATGGAAGATACTATCAGATAAACCAGCAGTGGGAGCGCATTTACCTGGGGAACACGCTGGTCTGTACCTGCTACGGTGGGAGCCGAGGGTTTAACTGCGAAAGCAAGCCCGAGCGTAAGTCGGTGGTCTTTGTTTTTTGTCTGCACCAAGACGCCAGCGCGGCTTTTGATGCAGAGTAAGCTAAGCCTTGTACCGAGTTAGAACTGACAAACCAGGTTTTCTGCTGAAGTTTGGTGCTTGGGGTCGATAACGGATCTACACTCAATTACACTCGAAGATCTGGCTCGGGATTTTAAGAAATGCTTTTCATTAGCGATGGGCCTGCCACCAGAACCCCGAGCCAAACATCACTCATCTCTCTGGAGGATTGGATCTAAACATTAATTTTGGAGCCAACCTCTTCTTTATAATGAACTGAACTGACTCCTGGACTCACACAGGGAAGTTCAAATCTGGAGTCACTTTGCGGCGCTGGCTCCGCGCTGTTTGATTGCTTCGCCCCAACTTTTCATAGCTGTGCAGTGTCGTCAGCTTGTTTAAAAATACTTCAACTTACAACTTCCCGCAGCCCCCCAGCCGTGCTGTGAGCTTGCTATAATTGAGTGTAAAATGAGATTGTTTAGTCTTCTGCAGAAAAAGTTGAGGTAACAGAAAGAACTTTAAATGCAACGTCTGCTGGGAGATGTGTCTCTCTGGGATGTGGTGTAGCTGAGATTATCAGATGTGATCTGTCTCTATTTGTTGGTCTTAAGGCACTGGTTTGCCATTACTCCTTTATGTTGCTCTGGAGATAGAAGAGGAAAAAAATGGTTCCTTGGCTGACAGTGCTCATGTGAGACAGATGGGAGCGTCCCAGCAGTCCCATTTTGCAGGGCGTGTGTGCTGCCTGCCTCGCAGCCAGAGGATTTTAACGAGTACTGTCCCCTCTGTAAAAGGGGATTTGATCTAGTTCTCCTTCCCCTGCAGGGATTCCCGAGTTTCACAGTTTCAAAGTCCACCAGCAAGTTTCACGTATGGGAAACTTCACAGCAGTGAAGAAGGTTGTTCTGTTGCAGATCTCAAGTCTGGTGGCAGCACTGACGTAACCGTTCTGTAATAGCTTAACTCATGCACGAGTGTCGACAATTCATAAGTAGTACTGCTGACTTCGGTGGGACTGCTGCAGAATTTGGGACTAACATACTCAGTTTTTTTTACCAAGTCAGAACAAGGAGGATCAGTATGATGAAGCACACAGCTTCTAGAAGATGTTCACTCGCTGTCTTCTGTACCATTGCAGTTCAGACAGCTGGGATTGATTCTTCCAGGCATACCTGCCCGTGTGCCATGCTCAACTTCTGACTCTTTAGGGGAGGGAAGCTGAGATTATTCAGCATCGTGGGGACCTTAAGGGGGCAAATTTCACCCAACTTCTCTGTGCTGCTCCATCCCAGGAAGAAATAGGAGACTGATACACCTTTGTCCCCAGGGGAAAAAAAAGAGCGTGTGTGAGGAGACAAGGAATGTGTGTTTATGTTGACTGTACGTGTTACTGGCATGGTAACATGAACTGATTTTTCTCCCCACGTAGCTGAAGAGACTTGCTTCGACAAATACACTGGATCCACTTATCGAGTAGGGGAGACTTACGAGCGCCCCAAGGACTCCATGATCTGGGACTGTACTTGCATTGGAGCTGGACGTGGGAGAATCAGCTGCACCATTGCCAGTATGTAACTAAGAGCCTATTACTAAAGCTAGTACTCCTTAGTGTCAGATTTTCCAGAGCAACTTACACATATTCCCATTGCCTGTTAGCTAAAGTCATGGAGTTTAATGGAAAACCTGTTAAAATCTTGGAATTGAAAGTCCTTGCCCCGTGTGCCTACATTTGCACGACCAAGTTCATTTTTTATTTAAGAGATGAAGTGCTATGTGTAAAAACATAAGCCAAAAATTAGTGTTAGTGTCCAGCCATGCAGTTTAGTACATTTACTATATACAAGAGTGTGCTACATCTTCATAGGATTTTTTTGACTGGAAAAAAGAGGTTTTCTCTCACTCTGCAGCTGGTGAGACAGAACAACACTATCAGCATTAATGGGACTACTCTGAATAAAAAAGAATAAATGTCATCTGAGAGCCAGTCCCGCTGTCTTCCAAAAATGTCGTGCCAACACTTGTCCTTGAGGGAGCTGAGATTTGATATCCAGATGCCATCTCTGTGTGTTTCTGCAACTCCTTTTTTGCCATCCTGACCTATACTTTCTTCTGTTCCTCCCTCTCTCCCCTCGGTCCTTTCTCCCCAGCTCTCCATTTCACATCTCTGTCTGGAAATCCTTTCCTTACCGAGTCACTGAATTGTTCACAATTTCCCTTCAGTTCATCCTGTGGTCTCACAGAAAGTCTAATTAAGATCACTCTATGTCAGGACTTTTAGACAGAGATTTCAAATTCCCTGAGGCACTGTTTGAGAAAAGTCTCGTTCTTAAAAGTATCCAGTTTCTTGTACACTTGCTGATTTTAGTAGCATTGCCACAGAGCTCTCAGAAGCCAGTCGTCACCACAGCATGGGAAAAAAAGTGCTTTCAATCTAACAAGTTGAGCTGAAGCCCTTCTGAATTTAATAGCATTTTATTGGGATGATAAGTCTTGTAAGAAAAGAGTCAGTAAGGCAATTCCAGACATTAGAACAGTCTCGTTTCGTCATCAGCCTGGTTTAGAGCTCACTGGAGGGCCTCACTGACAGCAACTGGCTTTGCATCAATCATCATAACTTTTAGATTCCATTCCTTCAAAAATGAGCCAGCGAAACATTTTAGAGGCTCCTCATAAGTTACCAGATAGATGTTTCTCCTCTTTCTCTTGGAAGAAGACCCTGTGTTCACAAACTGCGTTTCCCTCCCTGAGCCTGGGTCCGCATTGCCTCAGGGCTGTGGGGCACCAGTGGGCTGGCAATCTGCCTCTTCAGGACTGGATTTCCAATCCCAAGAGGAGCAATGTCCCACTAGTGTGGCACACCGAACACCTCCTTATTCTCCACAAGCTGGCCTGGCCACCATGTCCCTCCTGCTGTATAGGGATGGCCACAGAGAGGCCCAAGCAGTACCACCTCAGAACAAGATGGAGGCAAACCCTTCCTCACCACCCCTCTGGAGAAACAGCACCACCTCAGGTCCCGGCATTCCCCTTTCACCATCCAGGTCTCAGCTGTGGTTTGAAGCCTGGAGAAGGTTAGCTGAGGAGAGAGGATGAGGCCTGTGGGAGTCTCAGAAAATGGCAGGTGCTGATAGAAAATGGCAGGCACCATTTTGCAGTCTGGAGGGGGAGGTGGCCATGCCCTGCTCCTTCTCTGCACCACCCTGCACCTCTGCCCCAGCTGACCCCCTTTGTCCCTGGCCAGGTGGCCCTTACCTTGTCCCTGCGATGATGTCCCTGCTGTGGTCCCTCACCTCAGCTCCCCTCTCTCCCGCTGCAGATCGCTGCCATGAGGGGGGACAGTCCTACAAGATCGGCGATACCTGGCGCCGGCCCCACGAGACTGGCGGCTACATGCTGGAGTGCGTGTGCCTGGGCAACGGGAAGGGCGAGTGGACCTGCAAGCCTGTGGGTAGGTGATGGCTCCCTTCTGCTTCCGCTTGGTTGAGGTGTGCGTCCTCTTCCTCCTCATCTTCCTGAGGCATCCTCGTGTGGGATAGCCCTGGGCAGACTCTTGTGACCTTCCCCTCTCGCAGCGGAACGATGCTACGACAACACGGCTGGGACGTCCTACGTGGTCGGTGAGCGTTCTACGTGGCAGGTGAGACCTGGGAGAAACCCTACCAGGGCTGGATGATGGTGGACTGCACCTGCCTGGGGGAAGGCAGTGGCCGCATCACCTGCACCTCCAGAAGTAAGTGATGGCCTGGCACCTGTGCGCTGCTCCGCTTGCTTTGTTTATTTATTTTTCAAATCGATCCCCGCATCAGAAAGAAAAAATACTGATTTTTTCTGCCCTGTTGCAAGAGGCAGTGATTTTGAAGGGCTAGCTCTCTCCTGAGAGAGGGCGGGAAATAGAGCCCTCTGAGGTGAGAGGGGGACGTTTGGCGCGTCCTGATGGCCGTCTGTGGTCTGGGGATGCGCTGGAGAGCTGGTGGGCCATGGAGTGGCCGGATTATTCGGGGTTTTAACCGTTACAGAGAAGGGTTTAGGCAATCTGCAGGCCAGCTGAGTCACAGTCCTATATCCCCCAGGAAGGCGGGGGAATTCGTTGGTTTGCAAAATATTGGAGAGTTTGGCCTAGTATCTCCATTTCTGTTTTTTTAAAAGTAGCCTCCTGAGGGAAAATTAGGTGCTTCTGCTTAGAAATAGTTACCTGCTGCAACAGCAGGATATTCCAGATTAAAATACCTTCTTCTTTTTTCCTCTTTATTACTCTTTAACATATATGTTAGCTAAAACACAGTTTTGTCTGCATTCCCATCTCGCTTGTGAGTTTTTCCCGCCATTTTGTTTTCAGGGTAAACATGCTTCACCAGCGCAGGTGACTTTGTAGTTTTTACATCATTGAAGGATATTACCATATATATTCCATTTTATTTGTGTTTGCAAAGCAAACAGAGCTTTTAAAACCCGAAAATCTTGCTTGCTTATCTGTCTTCTGTTACAATTTTGTTAGGAGCAAGCTCTGTTGTGGAGCTATCGTGGTTTGTACCGTGGTTTATACCAGTTGCCTCAAGGAAATTTAACTTTGTACCTTACACCTTTGTTATGCAAGGCTTGAGAAACTCCCCTGTAGCCTTTAAATTGCCTCATATTCAGGTGCCTTGGGGCACAGAGATAATGGTTTTCTGCTGATATAAACAGCTGACCTGTAAAGAGCTAAACCACTAAGGAGGGTTGGGATTAAATCTGAAGATCTGGAGAGACTTGGTCAAGAAATAAGCTATAAAAACCAAACCAGCCTTGACAATATTAAGTTTGTTAAAAACATATGGGGAAAATTGTTAACTGTCAGGGAGGAATGAATAAAACAGAATGTGTTGTTTGTGAATTTTGGAGGAGTTGGTGCTAGTAAAAATGATTTGGCAGTATCTTTCCTCCCACAACTCAGACCTGCATTGTTGTATTGTAGGGGAAATTGCAATAAAATGACCTGCTCATTTTTCATTTTGTTTCACAAATGTAATCAAGCAGAGAAATTCAAATTTATGTATGTAAAACGATAGCTGTAACCCACAAAGTGGCATTATGCTTCAATATGTGCTGCTGTTATATATCTTTTTTGGCCAGTGTTTTCCAGAATTACAGGCAATTTCTTTGGGGGGACGTTTCAACTTTTCATTGCTTGAGAATCTTATGTGTCCTCACGCATAAGATTGGGCTTTTTTTTTTCTTTCCCCCACCTTTGCCAAATTGCTTTATGAGTACTTCACATATTTACTACTCTTCTGGCAAATGCTCAGTTTTTGGTCATTTTAACTACCGTGAATTAGAAGTGTGTTTTCCACATTGTTATCCCGTGTGCTCTTCCAATGGCAATCTGGCATGATCCATATGTCCTTCCGCAGTTTTTCATAAGCCCACGTTCATTGATCCATGATTATATTTGAGCCACTGTATCAAGTTGCCCTTGAATGAGAAGGTAAAATGTTGTAATGGAAGCAGAACTAGCTAATCCTCACGGATCTGGCATTGAGACAAAAGTAGTTTGTTATGCTGTCCTTTGAACCCATTTACTCAATTCATCACGGGCTGTGGGTTATTAAAGACAACAGGGAGATTTAGAAAGTCTAATATTACTGGTATGACATGAGCAGCTTATATTAACTTTGCTGGAGCTTTGTGCACACTTCTTTTGGAAGAAATTGAATTTACATATTGCCCTCAAAGAAGTTTTAGTTTATTCCAGTTGAAGTAGAGCCCAAAACTTGGAACTATGTCCTGTGTATAATATGAAATGACCCAGCTACAAAGACTTCTGCTTTAAAAAGAAGTTCTTTACTGAACGAGTGGTGAGGCACTGGAACAGGCTGCCCAGGGAGGTGATGGAGTCACCAACCCTGGAGGTGTTTAAAAAAAAAGTAGATCGAGCACTTGAGGCTGTGGTGTAGTGGTTAGGTGTGCTGGGATGAAGGTTGGATTAGATGATCTTCAGAGGTCCCTTCCAACCCCTAACATTTTGTGATTCTGTGAAAAAAAACCCACAAAACCCCCAAAAACCAAAAGACAATAAACCAAGTTTAAGCTTAAAATATGCGTGCTAGACAGAATAGGCTTACAATAGCTTTAAAAGTGACTAGCAGGAAAAAAAAATTCAATGCAGAATGTGCTTTTTCACATTGATTTTTTATCTTAGCTTACCACGTTTGCACTTGGAATGTTTTGATGCTAACTTTGACAATGGCTACACAGTGAAATTGCAGTTCTGGAAATAAATGGGAATTTTCCCTTAGACTAAAGCATCAAGATTTTCTGCTGCTCTCAGCCTGTGCAGTTTCACGTAAGCTTGTAATAATGGGCTGCAGAAAACGAGGTGGGCTTTCAACAAAGGCTTTAATCTATCAGCTCGTTTGATTGTGTCAGTGGTTTGGTGAAGCCGTGCGATGCAGCTAACAGTCGCATTCCTCATACAGATAGGTGCAATGACCATGACACCAAGACTTCCTACAGAATTGGAGACACCTGGAGCAAGAAGGACAACCGTGGAAACTTGCTTCAGTGCGTCTGTACCGGTAACGGCAGAGGCGAATGGAAATGCGAAAGACATACGGCCCTGCATACGACTAGCACTGGTAAGTGGGGCTTTGCATCGTGAGGTCAGGGAAGGAACAAGGAATGGCACGTTGTGGACGGCTAGGGCTTGGAGTTGAGTTGTGCCATCCTGATTCAGGTATTTGAGAGTCTTGTCGGAGAAAGATCAGCAACAAAAGAGGGTCAGGGTTCAGGAGATGCTCCTTGTTTGTGCATGTGGAGGTAAGGTTAATTTATACCTCACCTCCGTGCACAAACGGGGCTCGCACATGCAGATGTGATTGTCTGCACAGTCACAGTGCAGTAAATTCCATCTAGGGCCTCGCGTCCACAGGGACCACGCGCTAGCTTTGTCTTGGAATCGTGACACTTCAGGTTAATATCTGAACTTTAAGTATTCGCCTGAGGGTAACTTTCTGGAAAGGTCCTTAGTTTAAACTCCACTGAGACCATCTGGTTTCTTTGACAAGATAAATACACCGGCTAATGGGCGAGCTTTAAAAACCAGAAATGTCAAGGAATGTGTATAATGCTATTTAATACATGTGCATTAGATAGTTTGTAGCTTTGGTATGAAATACTACCTGATTTATGGATAACATGTTTTTTTTGCCAAAGGTTTGTTAAAGTCTTCAGCTTCTAAATTATCTTTTGCCATTTTAAGTATCTAGGTTTCCTGTTGATGAGTGCAATGTAAAAATTCTTTGTTTTCTTACATACCTTTTTCATAGTGAATTACCTTTTAACTATTTGGTACCAGCAGGTTAACTTCAAACTCTCAGAACGTCTCAACTTCAAAATGCACAAAAGCTTCAAGGGTGTCTGTGTTTTGTTTCTATTATTATTTCCCCTATTTCAGCAGAGCTGAATTTGTGGAGATTCCTGTGGGAATGATTGGCAACATTTTCCATAATGTAGACAACAAGCCTCTCAATATTATTCCAAATGATAATGAGCCAAAAAATTCGATTCAGCATTTAAAAATTCCAGAGTAAATGAATACATTTTTGCCTTATCTCCCTACTTCCTTGGTAGTGCTTTTATTTTCTTGTCTATTCTAGTTTTCCTTCGACTAAAATACTTTTTTCCAAAAGAATTTTTTCTAAACGATTTCTGTGGAAAGCAGTTAAGTCTCTTAATCCTTTCCAAAGCTGCTCTGTAGTGACGGAAACCAGAGGCTATCATTAGCAGGAACGGGACTTGTTCTTTGGATTTTGAAGTTTGCTCAGCGGAATAATTAAAATGTGTCTAGGGAAGCTAAGAGAATTGTGCCTTCGACCTGATAGACCACCTCAGGTTGATATTATCTCAGCATTTAATTGAAACATTCTGTTCTTCAGCTTTGCCTGTAATGTCTCACTTCTTTCCTGTTTTCTACTGCAGGATCTGGCTCTCCTAGCTTCACAAACGTGCAGACTGCCTTGTACCAGCCCCAGCCACAACAGCCCCAGCCTCAGCCATACGGCCAGTGCATCACTGATAACGGGGTGGTGTACTCTCTGGGTATGCAGTGGCTCAAGACACAGGGCAGCCAGCAAATGCTTTGTACCTGCCTGGGCAATGGAGTCAGCTGCCAGGAAATAGGTATGAGTCCGTGTTTAGTGCCTCTTTGGTCTAGTGAGATCTTTGGGACTGCCCTGCTGTTTAATCTCAAAGTAGAATCCTTTTGTGTGTGCGAAAGAAGTGTCTTGTGAAGAAGAGGAAGGTGCAAGGGGTGAAGAAATAGTTCTTTCCGTTGTTTGAAGCTTGGTTCTGTAGGGCAGAAACATTTCCCAGTGAGTTATATATAACTTACTGAGGGAAAACAGAGCCCCTGGGGAGCAGCATTAATAGCTTTATTCAAATCGAGCTGCAAAATATATGTTTGGAAAAGAATGTAAAAGAATGACACAGCTGCGGAGCTGAGTTGTCCGTTGGTGTGTGTTGGCCCAGCTCCATGGCTGTTGGTGTGACTTGGCCCAGAGGGGCTACTGCTGCTTTGAAGCTCTAAGATTTGGGGATTGCTTTAAGCCAGAGTCTAATGCTGTGATTTGCTTGTTTTAAAGCCGTGACCCAAACGTATGGTGGCAATTCTGATGGAGAAGCTTGTGTTCTGCCTTTCACCTATGATGGGAGGACTTTCTATTCCTGCACCACTGAAGGCCGCACGGATGGGCACCTCTGGTGCAGCACCACTTCCAACTTCGAGCAGGACAGGAGATACTCCTTCTGTACTGAGCAGAACGGTAAGTTCTTCTCAGCGGATCTTCACGTACATGTGACCCTCACGCACAGATGGAGGAAGGCGAACATAGGGACAGGCTGCCTGAACAAATCCGGTAGTCTGGGGGGACTCTAGGAATGCGCAAGAGCAAGGCAGTCCTGTGGATGGAATCGAGGCTCTTCTGTGCTCTTGGCATCTGTGGAAGATGCTCAGGGTGAGCCCTTTGAGTTTTGTTCTTTCTCCTCTGAGCTGACTGAGCTGACCTTAGAATGGGAGTACCTTGTTGGGATGCAGCTTTCACCCAAAGGATATTTAGGCTTTGCCTTTGCTTTGCTGAATTGCTACAGCAATGCCCATATTAGGCTACGAAGTGAAGGATGTCCATGGAGTACAGTTTGTGCAGTTCTTTGTCATTCCCTACGCCCTGACTATCTGGCCAGGTTGCCATATATAGCAGTAATCTTAATGTGATTTGTGATTACTGATCAAGAGCTGGGGCATGACTAATGCCTCAGCATTCCCTCTTGTCTGTGGATGGTCAGTGTTCCCTTCACAACACGCATCTACCTGTGTGGTTGCGCTTCCTGGAAAGGCCATCAGACATCCATGGAACAGTATCCAGGCAGCTTCTCTGGGATCTGACCTTGGAGAGAGTTTTTTGCATTCTCACATGAAAATACTGCTTCTTACTGTGCATAGATTTTTATTGGTTTTTTACTTTGTTCTTCAGTTGGGCTTTTTCTGATAAAAGTCAAGCCTTCTTCTGCAGCACATACAGTATTCTTTTTTTTTTTTAAATAAAAACTCAAACAAAAAAAAACCCCAGCACTGTCACTGTCCACAGACATTCTTGTTTTAGTGAGGCTTCTTGTAGTACATTGTGGGGAATGAAAATACCAGTACTGGAAAGCTTCAACAAATGCCTCCTTGTCCTCCTTTATTTGTAAAGCACAGTTGCTCAAGAGGTGAGTAGTTCAGGTAGATTACAGCCCTCTTTCCTGTGCAGCTTGCAAAACATGAAGCTTCCAACCTACAGAGAGGTTTTGACTTGGCCTGTTGCACGTAACTGAACTGTAACCTTTTCCTGAGGGCTAAGGCTTTACTTTAAGCCAAAGGGCACGATTGGGTAATAGCCTCAGTGAGATAATACAGATATGCTGAGAACTGTGAGTCTGTTTGATTCCCTGGGTTTTGGCATGAAGGGTCTGCAAAGCTGCTTCCCAAACACAGTAAGATTTGATTTTCCCAGTTCCCCAGGAATTCCCATGACTGACTTCACAACTCCTTCCAAAACAACGCTGGAACTGAGTTGACCTTGTGCAAGGCTTATGTTTCCAAATCGGAATTAATTAAAACCAAGAAAAGAGGCCCATGCATAATATAAAGGGTACACATGGGAAAAAGTAGCACTAGTGGTTTGTTTTCCAAGCTCTTCTGTGCGCGCTGAGGGAGACTGCAGCCTTCATTTGCGTCTGCTCTCTTTTCACTTTTGTACAGTTCTGGTCCAGACACGTGGTGGCAATTCCAATGGTGCTTTGTGCCATTTCCCCTTCTTGTACAACAACCGCAACTACACTGACTGTACTTCTGAGGGACGGAGGGACAACATGAAGTGGTGTGGAACCACTGAGAACTACGACGCTGACCAGAAGTTTGGGTTCTGCCCTATGGCTGGTAAGGCTGAGAACCTTAAAGGGATCATGGAATACCTAGAAGTGGTTCTTGAGCTGGTGGCAAAGAGCTGTCTGTTGTTGGTCAGTTACTGATGACTTCCAGTGAGACACATCCCAGCCTGAAACTCTTTCAGGCGTTTCTGAGGTTTTGCTTCCTGTTTTTCTCACCGCTGATTGCCTCTAGCACAGACTTAGTGACAGGAGAAGGTGATTTTCATTACTACTTTGCTAGAAGCCTGTGGTAGGCATGCTTCTCAGGTGGTGCAAACTGGTGTAAATCCATTAGGGAGCATTGGACTGTAGTGTTTTTTAGCAAGTAGCGTTTTTATCTTGCACCTACCAAAGCTTCTTCCTCATGATTTCTCCCTTGTGGTTTCTCCCTTCCTCTTGCCTGATCCACGGTTAGGAATAAGTCTGTACTTGCGTCAGTGTGTTACCCAGAAAATATCAGTTATGTCAGAGTCAATATTGTGTTCCAGTCCTACAACCCATGCCCGTCTCCATGATGTCAGGAGGGGACATGGGAGAGAATGTGTCTACTAATTCTTAAAAAGCCTTTGGTAACTAAAGGCAATGCAGCATCTGAGTCCTTAAACAGCTTGTGGAACATGTGGGTCTTCAAATGGCTATGTTCATATAAAGGCATGTGTGTAACAAGGACTGATTCTTTCACACAGCACCCCTTGGACATTGTGTAGAAGCTATTTCTAGTAGCTTTCAAATGAAAATTAAAATTAATGAGCCTCTGCAAGGGATCTGCACTTTGAGAAAGTCATCACCCAGCAAAAATGCTGTTTGAAATTGAGTGGGTGCCTAAAGCTTCCTTGTTAAGATACAGAAAGCACTACGCATTATGAAGGGGCATAGAAAAGGCTCTAAGCCCTCAAGATCTTGTTAATTCTGACCACATAAAGTCTCCTCTTGCTTTCTTCTCAACCAGCCCATGAGGAAATCTGCACAACCAACGATGGTGTCATGTACCGTGTTGGGGACCAGTGGGATAAGCAACACGACATGGGCCATATGATGAGATGTACTTGTGTAGGAAACGGCCGCGGAGAATGGACTTGCATTGCCTATTCCCAGCTCAGAGGTACTGATTTTCATGTTGATGTCACCGCTTCAGCCTAAGCGTTTGAAGGGGGGGAGTAATTGGTTTTCTTTACTATCACTGTGAATTTTAGCCCGGGCTTAAGTATTACCATGCCTTTATTTGGGGTAGAAAGAGAATCAGAGGAGCTGCATGAAGTTCCTGTATTGTTTACCTGCTGCAAAAGTACTGTTTCAGCCTTTGCAGGGTAGCAGAGACAAACCTTGACTGGCTTAATCAGTAGGTATCCCCACCTCCTTTTGTCTACGTTTAGGAGTCGGCAGCACTGTGAGAGCTCAACAGAGGCACCCTCCCCTCTCGAGAACAGACAAAACCCCAGACTAGTCTGAAGTTTGAATGCAGAGCTGTCCTGTTTTATTGTTCTGCAATGAAATTTTCAATTTGTCTGCGTTGGATTAGCCCTTTACTGGCTAATCTATATAAAGAGTTGGCAGGACAGCACTGAGATTACTCTTACTTATTTACTTATTTATATGAGTGGTCCAAGTGGAGAAGTGCTTAAGCAATACCAAAAAAAGGAGACTCAAAAGCACAGACATTTGATCATCCTACAGCCAGCTCACAGCATTGGCTTCATGTCTGGAAAAGGCAGGGGGGTTGCTGTCAAGCAGCCAGGAAAGGACTCTTAACACCACTGCTGAAATGGGATATAATTTATAGGGAAAGGCTCACTCAAGGGTTTTGGGTTTGTTTTTTTTTTTATGCATTTCCTTCAGAATAGTGAGAAATGCGCTGCTAAATGTTCTGGTCTGGGAAACTCCGTTCTCCACATCCACGGCTAGTTCTCTGCATTCTGGAATTCAAGTGGTCTTTCTTAGTTGGGGTGTGGGGGAGTGGAGATACTGTGCTTTTTCCAAAAGGCAAAGGTTATTCAACTAGAGCTGTTTAAACATAGCAGCCAGAGAAGGTCCTCAGTGCCCATCGGAGGGTCTGAGCACTGCTTGGTTTATCCTGACGCCTGTGGGAAAATATGATGGGGAATGAAAGCCTGGGATTAACTGAGTCGCTTCCCCAAGGACAGATGATCTGTGATTGACTCCGGAACTGCACTTGGGTCTCTTGGGTCCCAGTTAAGAAAACAACATGCTTCTGGGGTCGTTTGCATGTTTGTTTTGTCTTTCTGCTCCTTGCTGCCAGTAGAGTGGCGTTAGGAATTCTGGACCAAATCACAGTCAATCAATGTCGCCATTGAACCTGACAGACTGATACCATTGTACTTGAGCATAAGGTCAGGATGTGGTTACTGTGTTGTGAGGGGATGGTAGGTAAGTAGGCACCAGTAGCATCTTGGATGCATAATAGATCTGCGTCTGTCTTCACACTTCCCACAAAGTGCAGCAGAGACACCCAGCAGAATAACACCAGGGGGATGTTTGTACCTCCTTTTCTCCTTGTGTATTTCTAATGATTTCAGGCAGTACTCACTGAGAAATTTCAGTCCAGACCTTCTTCAGAGGAGGTAATGAGAGACTTCATGTGCTGTTTTAGAATTTCTTTCACACGTGGAATCTCTTAAAAGGAGCAACCAGGCAGTTCTGCAGCTGGAGTAACATATAATGCTTTGGATTGTGTCCTGCAGATCTGTTTTCTGCAAGGGCTGCTTATTTGCACACTGCTCATGAATGAACTTAGGAGCAGTGATGTGTGTGCAGCACTAATCTGGGGTGGTCACGGGTATCGGAAGGGCTCCCTTTTGCGTGAATGGAGCATGTCATGGTCAGTCCCTGTAAGCTGAGCGAGAGGAGGGAGCAAAGTACCAAGCAGCAGGTTTTTGTCTTGACTCTTATTGCTGTGGCTGACAAACTGTCTCTGCTGTTTCTCAAACAGACCAGTGCATCGTGGACGGAATTACCTATGATGTGAACCAGACCTTCCACAAGCGGCATGATGAGGGGCACATGCTGAACTGCACATGCTTCGGCCAGGGCCGGGGGAGATGGAAATGCGATCCTGTTGGTAAGTCACCCGCTGTTCCCGCTTGCCAAACGCGCTCTGTGACTGTATGGTGAAACTGCTATGTGAAATTGGATCCAGCCTTTTGCCCACTTTCTGCTCCGATTTTTACAACTACGAAAGTAGAAATATCACTGGAAGGTAAGGGAAAGGGCGCCCCTGATTTTGAGGACATGAGCTTGTGTTATCAGATTTACAACAGAAGAAGTCTATGATGCAGTAGTGTTGGATTATGCGAGTGTTCTTCTTAAAATGAAGCAGCTTGTGGAATCAGGACACGTTAGCCTCGGGCTGGGGCGATTTGGCTGAATTCTGGTGCCTGAGCTGTTGGCCTAGCAGGCAGGGCTCTCAAACTGAACGCTGATAAAACAATATGCAGCTAGGCACAGAGGCTAGGATCAGTTTTCTCTCCTCTCTTTATTCTAAAATCTTTAAAGTCTCCCCATTGAACTGAGAAAGGAGCACCAGCAAATATTAACTTACCTTGGACTAAATTGATTTTTTTTGGCTGCCCTTTGTTCTGGCAAAGAGAGAAAGCTCAGGATGAGAACATATGTTAATAGTACGCTGGAGGTTAGCTAAAACCATCATGGTTCTCTGCAGGAATGAGGAGGTTTCATCTCTTCTGTCTTCTCCCCCATTCCCTAGTGAACCTAGATTGGAAGATAAGACGTGGCTCTTTGGTTTGCAATTACTAAATCCAAGAGAACTTCAAACTATTGCCAAGAAAATCTGTTAGAAAGTACTAGTGGTTGAATTCTGCTTAATTTATGGTAATATCTGTACAGGTTTACTGGAGGAACTTAGATTGTAAAGCTCCTAAAAAGCACTGCCTTGAAAGAAGGTTGAGGGGTGAAAATTTCAGCTACCTGTAAAGGTGCAATTGGTTTAATATTGTTGACCTTTTCTAAACAAGGCTCCTGTTTATCTAAGTAAGCATAATGCTAGTTCTCACTGAAAGTTTCCGTTGAGCCTGAAACACTGGCGTAGGTCAGACTAGAAGGTGTACTGAAGCACTGGTACTGTGTTGTATTTACACCAGCTAAGCTGATTTCGGGATTTCATCTGTCCTCCTTTGGTTTATACAACTGTAATTCTGCTGAAAATTAGTGGATGACTTTGGACTTAAGAAGTATGACTGAGTTCTGCTGAAGCCAGGAGGAAATTTGCCTTTGATTTCCTTGAGAGCAGCGTGGTTTAGCTTTGGATGAGAGATGAACTTAAGTTGACTGGAGCAGAATTGGGTTCCACAGTAGATAGCGCAAAATAAATCCTTTCCTGAAGGAACACCCCATTAACTTCCCTGGGAATCCAGCCAGGTGGATGGCCTATACTTCACAGTATCTTAAGAAATGCATCACAGCGGAATTAGCCCCCTAGTATCTAACTTAGCACATGTAGGGGTAGTATCTAGAACCTGGATCTGAGATTGAATTTCTGCTGCCACTTATGTGACTTCTGTTTGCCAACAAACGGTGGTGTTAGATTTCTTGGTGTAAAAGTCTTTTGTGAGTTGCTCTCCATGTTCCACATAGATTTTTCACTACAGTTGGAGTGACACTCCGTGGTTAACTGTCTCTCTTGTGCCTTTAGATCAGTGCCAGGATTCAGAAACCCGTACCTTTTACCAAATTGGAGATTCGTGGGAGAAGTACGTCCATGGTGTCAGATACCAGTGCTATTGCTATGGTCGTGGTATTGGAGAGTGGCATTGCCAGCCCCTGCAGACCTATCCTGGTAAGAAACACAACAGACAGCTAACTTATCTGCTGAGTAAGACATGAGGAAAGCAATCTTTCAACCCCACATCTCTTCAGGTTTCTCTATGCTATTGCTTTCTGTTTCCTTTTGAAACAGAACTATTTCTCCCCCTCCCCGGGCAGACATGAACAGATGTCACGATTATAGAGAGAGGGCCACGCTAGTAACAGCTACTCCTGAGGCCAGGGCTAGTTTAGAGAATGACTGTCAGTTTTACATTGCCTCTTGATATTCAGCAATATCTCACCAGCAACCTTCAGTTTCTATTGCTTAAAACTGTTGTATGTGTACTCTT
>NW_009726816.1:15814-41477 GCF_000703405.1 Apaloderma vittatum
CTCAATACAGCAGGAAAATTCACCACGGAACAGAACATTTCCCTGATCAATGGCCTGAAGAAATTAAATATTTGAACTCCTGTTTGCCCACTCAGTTCCAGGAAATTTTTATAGGGACGGGCAATGCCTGATTGTTGGCTCATTCTGTTTCAGTTCCCTGAAAAGAACATGATAGGGGAAACCTCTCCACTTCCCTGTTAAAGGCTGCAATTGTTGCTGCCTTAGCCTGAGTAAAATGAAATATTAAGTCTGTGCTTTGGCTTCCCTCTTGGACAACGTGTCATTGGTTCCCCAACCCATCTCTGAGCATAAAAGTGGAGAAAATGCATAAGGGTTTGATGCAGCAGTTTCAATGCTGAGATGATTCTCTGCTTTTGTATCAAGACAGGCTAGGAAGAGTCTGTCCACTCGCTCGCTACCCTAAGTGCCCTGCAAGGTGAGAAAGAGAACGTGAGGCTTATTCAGAAAGAGGGTTTTAGTATAGGTGCCCCTGCAGCAGAAGGGGACTAGCCCCTCTGAAGTCTATTGCAACTACATACTTCACGTAAATAAGGTGAGTACCTCTTCTCTGCAACTTGCTTCATGGACATCGTGTAGGTCTTTGGAACAGCACCCCCTTGAACAGTATGTGTAGCCCGCAGTGCTGTCACTGAACTGGCTGGATTTCTCTCTGTGGCCATGCAGCTTGAGCCAGAGGGAAAGCAAAAGGACACTTGGGGGACAGAACTATGGACTTGCCTTTCTTTAGGGCAGCAAACTAAGGAGGGTAAAAATAAGAAGCAGGTCTTTGGGCTTTTTTTCCTTGAGTTTCCTACTGGGGCTCGCTGAGCTTCATTGACTCCTGTCAGACTGCTTAAACAAACATTTCCCTGAGCTATGTGAAATATGCATGCCTGCAGACCGGAGACCGGGGCTTTAGGCTTCTTCAGACACAAGAGTGACTGAAATTGTGTAAATAAACCAAATCTAATGGAGGTTTGGGGTTAGGTGAGCTTTGAAATTTTCTGCTTGTGGGCACAAGTTTGTTTGCCTGGAAGTCCTGTTAAATATGGAGCAGGTATATATGTTACATATTGTCTAAATAAATTATAATTAGAAATGTTGGGAGTGGCAGGAGAGTGAAGGTATTTAATGGTTAAAATGAGACACTTTTGTGCAGATTCCAGGGTGCTCTTTGCTGGGATTTCCTGAGAACTAACATGAGGACAGTGCTGCTGAGTGTTCAGTGAAACCTCCTCAGCAGGGCTGACAGGGTCTGAAAGGAGAACCATGGGATCATAAAACTTTTCCTCCTCTGTTGGAGAGCTTTGCGGAGAAAATTTGTCAAAGCCTCGTCTAGCTAAATGCAATTAGTAGTCTCAGGCATTAGAACACTACTGTATTTTCATGAGTTTATGGGCCTGTTTTGTTGCAAGACAGGCAACCCTTTCTGATGTGATTTGCATGCAGAAGACATGCCCCACTACCTGTGGAATCCTTCGCATTGTCATGAAAATACAGTGTTTCTCGTCAATTGATAAAGAGATTTAGTAAAATAGTACAAGACTAGCATCTCTTTGCAGGGTATATTCAATGTCAGGTCAGGAATTTGCCCTCACCATGCCCCAAGATTAGACCTGGATTTGGCAGACATTTCTTATATAACTTATTTCTGAAACTTGTAACTCATTTCTCAGTCTAACTTCTTTCCCATATACAGAACTAGTACGTGAGCCATGCAACTTCTCACTTTCTGATGACTCCACAATGAACCCAGAAGGAAAGCATCCTTGGTATGTTAAAACTGGCAATTCTCTTTTTCAGGATCAACTGGGCCTGTTCAGGTGATCATCACAGAGAGTACAAATCAGCCAAATTCCCATCCCATCCAGTGGAATGCTCCTGAACGATCTCACATCACCAAGTACATCTTGCGCTGGAGACCGGTGAGTGCCACATTCATCATTGTTATTCATCAGAAATATTTTATTTGTCTCTTTTTTTGTTGTCTGAAAGAGGTGACTGACACAATTTCAGCAAACTTCAGTTGCTAATCCAGCGTCCTTGGCCTGTCCAGGTCAACAGTTACTCTGAGGATCAAAGACAACCAGTGCTGTATAAACACTTGATGTTTTCCTGCCCAAATGGTAGGGCTCGCTGTGTTCATGCAGTATGTTATTAACCCAAGCACTAGCACAGTGAGCAGACAAGTTCATATCCTTCCTCACTTTAAGTAATGTAAATCCTTGTGGAAGCTTCTTTATCCTAAGAAACATGGAGTTAGTACTGTGTGCGTATCCAGAGATAACTGGGATAGAATTATTCCTGTTAATGAGGAAGTAAAAGTGAGTAGAGCATGAAGATATAAATAGCTAGCGTAGGATTAAAGAGTCATCTCCCATCTTCCCTAAAATCTAAACCAAATCTGGTTAACCACTGCTTGTTGGCTCATTCATATTTGAGGAATGATTCGGTTTAACCAACGTAGATGAGTTGTGTTGCAGTTCCCCTGAGTACAGCTTCACAAAAGACCACTTAATGATTCAGAACATCAGTACCTTGATGCTGCCTGTTATTAAGAGAACAATAAAGGCCCTTATCCAAAGCCATTAAAGGCACTTAAGTCTTTTTACTGACTAGAGTGTATTTTGGATCAAGGCCTGACTGAAATGGACTTTAAAACATTGGAGTGCAAACCTCAGAGGATGGAGCATTATTTTAGAGCTTCCCATAGAGTTCAAACACAGGGTAGAAGTGAAGAACTTTTCGATATATTGTTTTCAGATGATGGCTCAGAATGTTGCTGTGGACAGCCTTCAGATATGCATTTTCTAGCCATTCCTTCATGCCTTTCTGCTTTTTTGGTAAAGGAATGAGTTTGGTTTACATACTACAAATGATACTTCTTTTAAAAGAAAAAAGTTCAAAGCTAGATTGCTTTTCAGTTTACCCCAGTAAAACCTAATCACCCAAAACATCATTAGCCCTGCCTCGTGGCACACTTTTGTCATCTCCTTCATCTTGAATTCTGTCTGTGCATCAGCTATTCAAGTCATACCTGTGTTTGAATATCACAGTTTTGGGTAGCCATGTAGGGGGTTGGGTCACTAGATACTCCTACTTGCAGGCAAGGGTGCCTCTTTCTATTTGAGTGTCCTTGTTCTTGCAGAAAAACTCTGCAAGGCAGTGGAAGGAAGCCACTGTCCCTGGCTACCAGAACTCCTACACCATCTCAGGCCTGAAGCCTGGTGTGATATACGAAGGCCAGCTTATCAGTGTTCAGCGGTATGGCCATAAAGAAGTCACACGTTTTGATTTTACCACAACCAGCACCACAGCAGTGACAAGTAAGTTAAACAGCAGGGCATCCAGAAAATCCTAATCTCCTTCACCTGAGTCTTGGTTTTGTGCATCCCAATTACATAAAAGTAGGGATGATTAATTAAATCTCTTATGCTTCTCTTTTGTAGGCAACACTGTTTCAGGAGAGACAACTCTTCTTCCTCCCATGGTTGCTACTTCGGAATCAGTCACTGAAATCACATCCAACAGCTTTGTTGTCTCCTGGGTTTCTGCTTCTGACACAGTTTCTGGATTTCGTGTTGAGTATGAGCTGAGCGAGGAGGGTGATGAGCCACAGTATCTTGGTGAGACAATATTTGAGTCTACTAGACCAAAACATTGCTAACGGTACGTGGCTGTTTTCTGTGACAGTTGGTACAGGTGGTGTAAACAGCGAGGATCTTACTATCTTTCGGTATGATTCAGTTAGGATATGAGACTGGCAGGACTAGCTCAGATTAAAAGCTCATTTAGTTCAGTGTCCTTTCTCCATCAACGGCCTTAAGTTCATTTCCAAGGATGGTGTGAGAGCAAGGCAAGTACACAGCAATATCCCCTCAGAATACTGGCACAGGATCCTGCAGAGGAGAACTCCCTGAGCCAGAGGGGATAGATTGGTAGTAACAGTAGGTAAATATATTTATTCTTTTCAGGTCTGTGAATTTGTCCAATAGCTTTTTCCTTTTGGAATCCTGTAAACTTACTAGCTTCCACAGTACCCTGAAGTGAGCAGCAGTGCAGATGAGAAGAGAACCAAATCTGTTTTTCAAACCTGCTGCCTGGCTAATTTCCTTCGCTATACCTTTGTCCTTTCTTCAGAATGGAAAAAGAGAAATCTTTCCCAAGTGCCTTCTTCTGGCTACTTGTCATCTCATGGATGTCTGTTCCAAGTCCGCTGTGTCAGTTGTTTTGTTTGGATCAGATCTTACTCATCTTTGATAACGTGACAACTTAGCCAGGAAGCTGGTTAAAGGCACTGGACTTAGACCTAGGAACTGAATCTGCTTTTCCAACATCTGCCATACAGCCTGTGTCACTACACGTAATTTCATCTTAACTCCTTCTTCCTAATCTCCTATCTTAACAATGGTGATAGCAATATCTCACAAGGATTTGAGGTTATAGTAGCTATTCGGATGTGAGGGCAATAGAAGAACAACATGAGAACAAGAACAGTAATCCTCTGACCTAATGATTCTCCCTGGACTGTTGCTCCCCTGAACTCGCAGGCTTGGACTCATGAGCAGAAATGGCTTACGCTGGGACTGCGAGCGCTCTCAGCAGCTTTCTTGTCTGCACACTGGCTGCCCAGACAGCTGAGCTGTGCTGTGAAGCAGCTCCCAAGCTCATCTATCTAGACAAAGGTTTACAGGCAAACTGAAAGGCAATTCCCAATTTCCCTTAAGATGCTTGGCTTCAGTCTGGCCAGTAAGGAGCTGCCTCATGGGGAATTTCCTACATCTGGCATGTAGGTGGACATCTGGGGGAAGGAAGGAGGGAAAGAAGTTCATCAGCCCTCATAATGTTGTTCTTCTCCACTCATGAGTCAGTCTTTCCACATAACCTATTCATGTGAAAATTTTCCCATATATTTTGGTATTGAAAATACAACAGCTAGGATATGAAACAAGGACTCGGTTAGCCGAGAGGGCTAAATGCCAGCAGTGTGCAGGGGACTGCTGCTCAAATTGCCCTGCCATATCACACAGCCGGCCTTGCTGTCTTAAGTGTTGCCTGCTTGCTGAGTGTGGAGGTCTGTCCTGACTCTCCACACAACTTTTCGGATGTGGGCTAAAGACACGGTGCAGAACAACTACTGGTTTATTGCAGGAAGACTGTGGTTCAGCCTAGATTAGAACAGAGGGCTCAGTTATTTCATCTAGAGAGAAAGCAAGAAGATGGAATTGCTAAGGGAATTTTTTCTTTCCTGCTTTCTTCAGATCTTCCAAGCACAGCCACATCTGTCAACATCCCTGACTTGCTTCCTGGTCGCAAGTATATTGTTAACGTCTATCAGATCTCTGAAGAAGGCGAGCAGAATCTGATCCTGTCTACTTCACAGACTACAGGTGTGTGTGGGTGGGTGTTTCTGCACCTTGAAAGCTCTTTTTATTGTTTGTTCAATAGATTTGTGTTACCTCTCAACCTCACGCTTGCTGTCCTCTGTTTGTTCCCTTAAACAGCTCCTGATGCACCTCCTGATCACACCGTGGAAAGTGTAGATGACACATCAATTGTCATTAGCTGGAGCAGACCACAGGCTCCGATCACAGGTTTGTCTAATTGGAATGCGCTTTTTTGCGCTATTGGTAGCATCTGAAATGTAGGTAAAGAAGAAAATGAAATATAGCTCTGGGGCAGAGATCTAATGCATAATTCTGCCCAGTCTGAGAGACCATCTGGAAGGCACATGGGCAGTTCAGCGTTTGCTTGGTTTCAGTGTCTGAACAAAGCAATTCAGGAGGCTGGGTGCGAAACAATTCCTTCTGTATTTGTGTTAAATAAAATCAAGCCCTGTTACCTTCTTTATATATCTGTCATCCAGATCATCCCGTAACAAGCATGAGAACTGCACAGGGTGAAATCCACATGTCTCAGAAACTCAGAAATATTCGAATCCAGGTTAGATTATGTTTTGTGAGGCATTCTGAAGGTGTGATCTGTAGATGGGGTGTGAGCACAGGGAAACCTACTGAAGTTCAGGACTTATTTTTGTGAAACCTCGGTAGGGAGATCAGTTTAGCTCTCATTTCTACCATTCCTTGTGCTGACTAACTGGTTGTGGCTGAGGACTGTATATACTTCTCTTGCTTTAGGCTACAGAATTATCTACACACCCTCTGTGGAAGGCAGCAGCACAGAGCTCAACCTGCCTGACACTGCAACCTCTGTAACGCTCAGTGACTTGATGCCGGGTGTTCAGTACAACATCAGTATCTACGCAGTGGAAGAAAACCAGGAGAGCACCCCGATCTTCATCCAGCAGGAAACCACAGGCGTCCCACGCACAGGTAATGGCCAACATGTTCTGGGTATCAGTCACCCGAGTTTTCTTTTGGTACGTAGAGCCAAATGACTGCGCATTGCCCTAGATAAATGAATCCTGAAATGGACTCAGTTCCGGGTATTGTCATCGTTGTTGGGTTTTTTGATTATAAGTGTCACTGGTATTGGAGTTCTATAGTAAAGTCACACTCACTTATGAATTGGCACAGTCAAGCCACCACTTTGCATTAATAGGGTTGTAATTCCTAGGGATCAGACTGCTGACGGGTCAAAAGGTTTGTCTTGCATTATATCTGTGGAAAAAAGAGATCAGAGTTTCCTAAGCTGTCTTAAGGGGATTCTGCTAAGAGATCCTCTTAAGAGCCTGGTAAATCATTTTACCTCAGTACTTGGGCCTGGAGATGCTTAAGGTTGTGTAGTCAGACACCACAACACAAATCTAAATTGTTCACCTGACATCTCCTTCTCCCCTTCCAGGCCTAACCATTATTTTCCAGTGCAGTCTGTGGGGATGGGAGATTGCTCAGCATTGAGTGATGTGCCAGAATAACACCATATGAGCTGAGCTTGAGGCGGACAGAATTAAAAAAAACTCCTGGTTTCAGGGTTCTTTAAGCATCCAATTGGGCTGAATAGCCAAACCAAAAGAAAGGATAGTGAAAAAATGGGGATCTGATGTGGTAGCAGTGGAATTTGATGGTCCTGCAAGTTGCAAGCACATGTTTGCAACTCAGAATTTACCAGGAATGAACTCAGCTCAATGATTTTATGGTTTGGCATCGGTATCTTCCAAGAATGTGCATTGGTTAACCTTAGGGCAGTATCAGTCCTAATCTAAAGAAACTTAATTGAAACGTAAGAATTCAAGGGCGTGCAGTACTGTGGACCCAGAGGGAAATGGATTTTGTCTTTGACTACAGGAAGGCCAGATCAGCCCCAGTACAGATTTGAAGTTAATTATAGACATTCAGAATGTGCCATGGGTTTTGAAAACCCTCTCTTTTCATTTTAAAAGGAGGTTCCTGTTTCCAGCCCCTGCAGTATTTTTTTTCTCCCACAAGCTTTCGGTGCTGCATATACTTGGGAGCTCTGTAGCATGTTGCATCTGATCGTTCAGTCCTCTTTTTGTGACAGAAAGATGCCTTCTCTGACTGAAGGCATAAAATACTCGAAACTATGCAGTGACATTTTAAATTGCAGTCTGCTTGAATATTGTCTGGGAATGCGTGCATACATGTTTATGATAAGATTACCGTGACATTTTTAATTTGGGTCATATTCTTGGGCTAGCCATTGTTCTATAAAAATGAACTTTTTTTTTCCTTCCATGTAAACCTGTTGCTTCTCCTGCTGGTTACTAAGGACTCCTTCTAACACTGATCTGTCACTCTGCTTTCAGATGAAGTTCCTTCACCCAGAGATCTGCAGTTTGTGGAGGTGTCTGATATCAAGATCACCATCATGTGGACCCCCCCACAGAGCCAAGTGTCTGGCTATCGAGTGGAAGTGATCCCTGTCAACCGCCCTGGCCAACACGGCCAGAGGCTGCCTGTCACCAGGAGCTCTTTCGCTGAAGTCATTGACCTGCTCCCGGGAACAACCTATCTCTTTAAGATCTTTGCCGTGAGCCAGGGCAGGGAGAGCAAACCTTTGACTGGAGAGCAAACCACCAGTAAGTGTCTTTCCTTCACATTTTTTTCGACCTTTTGAAGTGCATATTTCTCTGTCGCTTAGAGAAATACATAAACAGGGCACATAAAGTGCAACAGTTATAGCCCAGGAGGTATCCTATAACTTGGATGACAGGGCTGGGAATTCATTCAGTCAAACAATGATCTCTTCAGCAGATTTATCCTCCTCCGAGGCTTTCCAATGGGAGTTTAACTCTCATGGCACTTTGAAACAGTTTTGTATGGCTGGAATTCAACTACTTTATTACTGATTGAGAACTGATGTGCCCTGCAGTTCTTTGCAGCACAGATTGAAGCCTGTGATTTCTTTTTGATTTTTTTTTTTGTTTTTTGAGGATACCTTTGGGCAGATTTCAGTATGACTTAGGAGCCTTGCCGAGATTGCTCCGAAAATCCCTATCTCCTTTCTGACAGCTACAAACATTTTTGGTTTCAATGTCAGCAGTAGGAGTTCTGCAGGCACATGTAAGGGCAGGCCTTGTCATTAAGAGGACTGCATTTCAGCTTTACTGGCTCAGGCCTGGCTTTCCACAGCCTGCCTTGCCACCCCAGAAATTTCACTGTCATCCCATCCAAGTGTGAGGAACTGGTTTGCAGTGATCTCAACGGATTGTTGACAAGAGCTGTGAGGAGCCTTTTCAGGAAGGGTGGTGCAGGATCTCTCAAAACACGATTGCTACCGATCTAGTGGCAGTGCGGCACGTCAGCAACGTGAGGCAAGTTGACAAGCCAAGTACGCAGTCTGTCAGGCCTTGCTTTTTGCTTTGCAGAAGTGCGGAGAAGAGAGGAGCAGTGGCTTGGCCAGATGTAAGCTTTCAGATGGAAGAGGAGGAATTTAGCATGAATGATTTTTGATCCAAGAGAGTCATACCAAATGGAACTTGGGATGTGGTTCATTTGAACAGATCCTGTTTCCTGGGCAGTAGAAGGGTGACTCGGTCTTTGTGGTGTTCTTTGGTTGGGTCACGTTATTTAAAGGACCAGAATTCAACTATGTACATCTGCTGCTGTTCTGATACCTCTCAGTAAATGAGAGCAACTTTTGAGAATCCAGCCCAACTCTTAGAAAAATGAAATTGAAGGAAAGAAAATAGGATAAACTGCTTGAGAAATACTATCTACTTAACATCCATAAAGTTAGGAGCTGTGAATATTGTCTCTCTCTCTTACCATCACCCTTGACTGTGCAGGGAGAATGGGATCCTTGTGTTTGCTCTTTGACATGTAGCACAGATGATGCACTCTCGGAATGTAGCACAGATGATGTTCACAGCCTCCCTCCATCTTTCAAGGGAGGCTTTCAAAAGCAAGGATGCAACTTCTCTTGGAACCATTTAGGTTCCTGGTTAGATCTGTAATTTTTTTGTGGTTGTTTTCAGGAGCCTTGGCTAGGTGTACAGCTGCTCTGAAAGTCAACACACAGAAGTGTACATCGGAGCTTAGACATTTGATTCAGACAGCACAGGGCTGGTTACAAATGTCTGGAATAATTTTCCATAGGCTATGATCATCCGTTTAACTGCTTTGCCTAAACCACATTTCAGAAAGTATACACATAAATTGCATCCTGGAATCGAAAGTCCTGGGAAACAGAAATCGTTCAGAGTTCCCAAGGAGAACCCTGCAGCAGAAGTCTCTTCCCACGGTGTAAACGTGATTCTCTTTTTGGCCTTCCGTTAAAAAGCAGTCTACAAATAAACTCTGAGCGTGTGTGGCTTTTTAATCTTCTTCTTCCTTTAGTATGGGGAGAGGAAGTGATAAAAGCCTAACAGAGCCAGCAAATTGAATTGTGCAGAAAGGAACTGGCTGTGGGCTACAAATCCTTGAAGATACGATCCTTGTCAGATGAGATTTAGCGCAGATCTAAGTATCAAGAAGACATAAAGGTGACTGTCAGTCCAGGGGTTGGAGGTGGGCCTAAGGAGGGTCACATTCATCCTTTATCTTCTAAAACTATCATCTCTCCCATCTTTGGAAGTGGTGGAAGAAGGAAGTTCCTCGCTTCCTTTTCCTTCCCCCCTCAAAAAGGGAGAAAACAAAAAGGGCAAAAACTACTTCTCGCTGAATCACTGGGAGAGTGACAAAAACATTTGTTAGCACAAAAATGTTATCTACTCAGGGGAGAAAAAAGCATTTGCCATGAAAAAAGAGCATGGACGGGGGACCTCTCCTCAACTGCTTTTACTTTCAACATGTGATTGGGACCTAGAAAAAGTGGCCAAACTTGCTGTGTAGACACTATAAACTCCTTGCTGCCGCCACGGGGGTGAGGTGCTTCAGTGTCTTTCACCCTCTGAGCCTCACACACTGTCTCAGCCAAAGGTGGTGACATCTCTGCCACTTGCTGGACTCCAGTGGGGTGCTGAAGAAGCTGTGTGGCTTCAGCCTCTTGCGTTTGTAGTTTTCTGGTTTATCAGTTTCGGCAGCTTCCCAGAGCAGTGATAAAAAGAACTGTTGCTGAGTCCCGTGGGAGAGATGAGCGTGCTTAGAATTGTTCCATGGTGGGTTCCACAGTGTGCTTATTTTAAAGGAGATCTAGGAACTGGTTTTCTGCAGAAAGTTGCTGACTGTTATTTATTTTTACACAAGAATGACAAAGTGGGGGTGTTTTGTTTTGGGAAGGGGTTTTGAGAGGGAGGAGAGTAGAACTGGGCAAAGATTTAAAAGAATAAATCTTCTTAGTGAAAAAGGGCTAAAGTTAGGTTTCCATGCTTCTGCTGACAAGTCTAAACTGAGCCGATTTTTAAAAAATGCTCAGCATTCATGAGGAACCATTGAAATTCCTGAGTGTGGCTGAGATCATTTGTCTCGCCCCAGCCGTTAGCCTGACTTCCCCATGGGATGCCACATACGGCAGCGACCCAAATCGGCACAGCCCACAACGCACAGGTCTGCCTGGCCCGGCATATTACCAGATGCCAGCAAGGCTTGGATATAGTTATATCGCTTCTATTTGCAGCTCTTTCACGGTCCCCACTTTCTCTCTTCCTCGCTCGCAGGCTGAGAAATGCAGGCTCAGCAACCTCACTGTACACCCGTGATTCTTGTGTGGTAACGGACATGCTTTGAAAGTAGGGCCTGAGTAGAGATTCAGCTGGAGAATTGATGCACATGACGTTTTTTTCTTCCCCAGAGCTTGATGCCCCCACCAACCTGAGGTTTCTCAACACCACGGAGCATTCGGTGTTAGTGTTGTGGACGCGGCCTCGTGCCGTGATCACAGGATACCGGCTGACTGCAGGTCCCACAAGAGGAGGTCAACCAAGGACCTACAATGTTGGACCTTCTGCCACCAAGTACCTTCTCAGGAACTTGCAGCCTGGCACTGAGTACACCGTGTACCTCGTGGCAGTTAAAGACGACCTGCAGAGTGCCAGAGAGACTGGAGTCTTCACAACTTGTAAGTATAACAGGCACATATTCCTCCTCCCTAATGCCCTGGCTTTTCTTCAGAACTTGTGCTGAAACTGGCTATTGTGAATCCATTTATAGAAGAAGCCCTTTGAAGTAGCATTCCAGCAGAAACGCTTGGGAAATATTCCTTGTTCTTCTTTCTGAACTATTTGGCAGGAAGAAGAGAGTTATTCGCATCAAAAAAACTTTTAGTGAAATGTATTTCAGCTCTTGGGTGATTAAAAACTGGTACCTCAGTTTTTGTTTAATTGAATGACAAATTGAATTTTACTTAATCTCTGCAATCGTTTGGTTTTGGCATAGGCAAATCAAGGAAAGCAAACAGCTCCCTTAAAATGAGCAAGGAATGATTGGTCTGTCGTTTGTATAAAGCTAAAGGCAGTCATTTCTAAAGCTTAACCGTACCATCTAAGGCAGCTCAACTGCAGTTACAGAAACTGACACAAACATTGTGTTTTATCCTTGGATTTTTATTTTTTTTAACACGTTTCAGTCATCTGTACTTGTGCTATTGGCTTGGAAAAAATATTAAGCAAACTTTGAGAGGAAAGAGAGTTCTGTAAGAATCCGCACATACTTCTAGAAAGACCAAATAGATTCACTGTTTAAATAATGATGAAGCAGTCATATAAACGAAGAGAATTCAAAGCCACCCAAGCCTAGAACCACATCCTCTTTTCAAAAGAGAATGCAGTTTATTTTAGAACAATGTGAAATTTAAATAAAGGTTCAGACTTTTAATCAGAGTAACACTATTGGCATTGGCAAGGTGCTTTTTGCTGACAAACAGCCTTATCTGTAAATATTTCTCAATTTGGATGTGACAGGGTATCTTAAATGAATATTGCCTTGAAATTCTGGCTTTCCGGAATGACATCAGTACAGTTTATAACTTTAGTTTAATAAATAGGTCTCTTCATTAGTAACGAAGTCAAGTCAGATTAAATTCCGTGGAGCTATTAGACTGATTCTGGGCTGCACAAATGCACGAATGGCTTCTCTGTGATGCACCTGACATATCAATGAGACCACAGATTCCTCGGATTGATTTTGAGCTCCCTTTCACTCTTCTGACTTCAAAAGAGTTGAAGATGTTGGTGAGGAACAAACTAGTCCTACCTGGGACAGCTGAATGACAGACAAGGGTGTAATATCCTTCTGATTGAATGGCATATGGTGGGTGAAGAAAAAAAAAGCTGGTTTTTTGAGGAACACTTTAGATACCATGCCAAAAACTCTATTCTCCATCTTCTGGGGGTTGGATGTATAGAGGACTCATGATGCCCAGTTCAACACTTATGTTTTCCTCAGGAACAACAAAAGCACTGGCTGCGATTAGACCAGTGCATACAGTTTTTATCAAGCCCAGCAGCACACAGAATTCATCTGTCAGATCCCTCCCAAATTGCTGGAGTTTCCAAAGTAATACAGTTCAGCACTTATTACATATCTCTTGTTATTTCAACTGCTATATATCAGGTTTTCTAACTGTTAGGTGCCATCATAGCAGCTTGACTTCAGCTCTTGTCAATTCACTTCACAGATCAGCCTGTGGGCTCCGTTCCTCCTTTTAACACAGAGGTGACTGAGACTTCGATTGTCATCACCTGGACGCCTGCCCCAAGGATTGGTTTCAAGGTAGGAGAAACTCAAGTCCTGTTTTTCTTTTTCCTCTTGCTTCATTGCAACAGTTTAAAGCTGTTTGCTGTGGACTGCAGTGAAGACAGGAGCACAAAGGAAAGAGGTGAAAAAGATGTGCTGCCTCCAGGGGGCAGGTCTAGGTCACAGAGGTTGATGCAAGCATATCCTCTAGGCCTCAGGTCAGGTTCATCAGCGGGACAGCTAAAGCACAAGTTACAGGGTTAACAGTTGGCATTCAGCATAAGGGCCCGTGATACTCACGCTGGATGGCAAGTCGGGATGCTGATAGCTTGGACAGGAGTATCCAGGACTGAAAACCAAACTTTGCTGCTTCTCTGCAGCTGGGTGTGCGCCCGAGTCAAGGTGGAGAGGCTCCCCGGGAGGTCATCTCTGATTCTGGCAGCATCGTGATATCTGGCCTGACCCCTGGAGTGGAGTACACGTACAGCCTCACAGTCCTGATGGACGGCCAGGAGAGAGAGACTCCCATCATCAGGAGAGTGACCACACGTATGACACATTTGCTTTTTCACACTTACTCCTTCTTCTACTTGCTTCCTCTGTGCTCCGGAGACGAATGGCTGTCTTATGGACATCAGTTTTAGTCTCTTCTTTCTGTGGCCTGGGACATGTTTTTGGTTTTGGTGCATAAGAGACAGTGGCATTAGCTCACGCAATGCAGGGTCACAACTTCAGGATAATATTTTTTTAGCTAATTCTGAAGGGTGAGGATATAGTCTGGGGAGGAGGGATGCCGAGGGAACTACTGCAGTTCTCGGTGCCATAAATGACCCGTTTGTCTGAACACTTGCAGCATTGTCTCCGCCAACCAACCTGCGCCTGGAGCCCAATCCTGATACTGGGATCTTGATAGTCTCTTGGGACAGAAGCACAACTCCAGGTAACCGTGAACTCACGCTATGCTCAAACCTCCTGTTGTACCAGAACACTCATGTTTGTTGTGCAGTGCCTTGCAGTTCATTAAGGAGACTTTGATGGGAAGCTTGCTATTGAGTAATTTAAGGAAAAATGTACATATTTCTAGATATATTCGAGGATCCAATTCACAGTTATTAAGTATAGGTTGCGGTAGGACTCTTCGTGATTTACATTACACATAAAATGCTATTTTGGATTATGAATGTGGTTAAATATTTCAGCTGGTTTAGGGATTTGAAGGATTTCTTCAGATATCCCTGGTGGTTTAAAAGAAGTACTAGGGAAGGAAAGCAAAATGGACCAAAAAGATTTCTGGCAGTGAAGGATGAGTTGACGTTATTGAGAGTAAGCATGGGATTTCTGAAAGTCCTCAAGGTCAATTCTTCTCCCACAATAGCTGATGGGAGCTGTACAATTGACTTCTGTAAAACAGGGATTGAAAGCCTTTGAAAACCCCACTCTCAGTCAGTAGATGTATCTTTTCTCGACAAGACATGAGATTTTTAGCTTGATACAGTCTCAAAGGGAACTGAAATTGGGCTGTGAGAGTGGTGTGGCTACCTCCTGGGAAGCTCATCTGCAGGTACTTGCAGAGCAACCTCTTGCCTGCTGGGCTCAGGGTGGCAAAATGACTTGTAAAATGTGATGTGTTTGCTTCAGCTACTGAGGAGGCCTGATGTAAGTTGGTATGGAATGAGATTTACTGCATACTGGTACATCTGTGTTTCAGGCATCACTGGGTACCGAGTGACCACTGCTCCTACCAACGGGCAGCAGGGCTCTACCTTGGAGGAAGTAGTAGGTGCAGATCAGACCACCTGCACCTTTGAAAACCTAAACCCTGGTGTGGAGTACAACGTCAGTGTTTACTCAGTCAAGGACAACCAGGAGAGCATCCCCATCTCTGAAACCGTCACACCAGGTAATGAAAGGATGAGCATCAGTTTTAGCTATTCAGAGTCAAATTCCCAAGGCCAAGAGCTCTGCAGTGCAGACCTTCTATTAGTCTGATGACAGAAGGCTTAGATTAGTCTCAAGAAGCAGAGTAACCATCTACCAACATGTGACAGAGCAGTTTTTATACCTGTGTACTTCTCTGTTGGCAGCCTACATTGTCTGACAACAGGGTGGTGGTAAAGAGATGGATCTGTTGTATCAGTACACTGAGCTGGAGAGCAAGAGAGATTTAACTTGGCCCTGAAGTGCCCCTGCATCTGGAGCACAGCTGGTGGGAATAGGAAGTAGGTGAAGAGAGGTATGAGTAGGAAGCAAGCACAGGAGAAATTTTGGCAGCCGTAGTAGCAGATGATCACTTCAGCACAAGGGAGGGGAAAGCGAAGATTGAAAGGTCCATCACTGTCGCACTTCTGGGACACAGCGTGGTGGTGTGCGCCACCTCACGTTATGTGCTGCTGTGACTGCAGAAACTACCTTTGTAGCCACAGTAGCAAAATCAGTATGCATCTCCCTGAATGGTTTAATTCCATTTTTCTTTGTGAGGGCTTTGTTTCGTTTTGTTTTTGTTTCTGCTCAGCCCTGAAATGATGCCAGCCACTGTGTTTGCTTGCTCTTATAACACTGCTTTAAAATTTCTGTGCTTCACTGAAGTGCTGTATGCTCCCTGGGGGTGAACTAATGCTGTGGTACTGCATAATTAAAGCAGTAATAGCTTCAGTCCTTTACCATCTTCTGGTGGGGGAAAGCTAAGAATGTACGTCTCTGGCTTTTAACACTCTTGAAAGGTGATATGGTATATGCATTCCACATGGATAAACAATGATTTTACAGAAAACTGGCATTTTTTTGCATCTATTCTGTAAAATAAGTCTTTCCATAGAAGGACATTAAAATTAAACATAACCAACATAACCACTATTACTAAAGCCAGTCTTTTGCAATATTACTGTTCCATAGCTCCTTTTCAAGCTAACTTGTAAAGATCCAACAGAATGGATACAGAGTCCTGCATCTTTCACTCACGTGCTGGTGTCTGATGCCGAGTGAAGAAGAGCATCCATTAGCTCTCACTGATTTCAGGATTATCTTGCTAAATTTATACAGCCGAATCTTGTGGCTTAAATCAATTGACTTGGGCAAATGAGGGTTTGGCCACTGCTGATTAAAGATGCATCTAACATTCCCCCCTCCCCGCCTGATTCTGTTGGTCATAACGTGCAGGAAAAGAACAACTTCACTAGTAGGAATAATATCGATAGGGAAAACAATCACAGCTGTGCTTGGGAGCCGTATAGAAGTTCAGGCAATATCCAGAAGGTTCTTAAAGAGGATCTTTATTCAGTGGCTCATTTCTGAGATTTTGAACGATTTAGCCAAATCATGTGCTGGGCATAACCTCTGAATATGGGGATGTTGTCACTCTTACAGAATTCTTATCTAAAAGTAATTTTTAACCATTATCCATCTTTCAAAAAAAATGTTTTACTACTCACTATCATCTTTTTACTACTACTATCATCTGTTTTTAGCACATATATTGCAGCAGTTAGTGGTAAGTAGAACTTCAGAAATTCTGGGCCAGATCCTCAAGCAGTTATGGGAAATAAAGACTTTTTTCCAAGCCCAGTATAAATAGTTCAGATCGTGGGTAATCTACCCTGAAGCTTTGGTTCTTAGTAGCTGAGAGTGTAATAATGATTTAGCCTCTTCAAATGGGTTGATATTTTTATGATCCCAATGATAAAAGTTAGTCTTACCATTCAAATAGACAAAAATTCTAGAGGGTCAATCAACTGCTGTTTGAGTTGTTGTTATCTATATGTTAATAGACTTCGATCTCTTGGGTTTTACCTGCAAAGAAAAAATGGGGTATGCTTTTTCTGTTTCTATCTTCATCAGAAAATGACGAGTCTGTATGGCTCATCATTGGTGAAAGTAAATTTGTTGCAAGTTAAGTGCCTCTTGTAGGTCTTTTTGAAAATTGTGTGCCTGAAGTGGGAGTGCATTGTGTGAGGGGATCAGGGTTTCAGCTCCTCTTTGCCCAGGGAGGCATCGAAGGGTACAATATAAAAAGAAAACAACAGAAAACGTCAACAATTAAGACAAACCATTAAAAATCCTCCTTTTCCCCCAAACCCCAAGAGAAATTCTGCATATCACCGCAATTGCTGCTGAAGTTCTGTCAATGTCAACAGTGATGAACACTGCTTTTTTCTCCCCTGTCTTTCTTTTGCCTTCGTATGTCTTTGCCTTTCCCGTTTGCTCTTTAACTCATTAGAGGTGCCCCAACTCACTGACCTAAGCTTTGTTGACATAACTGACTCGAGCATCGGCCTGAGGTGGACCCCGCTAAATGCCTCCACCATTATTGGTTACCGCATCACAGTAGTTGCGGCAGGAGAAAGTGTCCCCATTTTTGAAGATTTTGTGGACTCCTCAGTAGGATACTACACAGTCACAGGCTTGGAGCCGGGCATTGATTACGACATCAGTGTAATCACACTCATTAATGGCGGAGAGAGCGCCCCTACCACTCTGACACAGCAAACGGGTGAATTTTGAAAACTTCTGTGTTTCGTGACATGGACGGTGTTTCATGCTGGCACTGGCGGTTGAGATGACGGGGCTTTGTCCAAAGAGGAATTGAGCCACTCGCTGCGGGGAAGCCAGGCAGACCCAGCTTGCTGCTTTTTTCTAAACGGCAGCTGGTGATGGGTATATGCTGCCCAATTTTTTAATTTATGGCATTTTAATACTGTGAACGGCCTCAGACTTGCCAGGCTCATTCATCTTCCGCTATTCAGATTTCCGGGATCCAGTTGGAATCAAGAGCCTGAAACATGAGCTGCACACTCACCAGACTTTCAAACTGTGATTCCCCAAAGTAAGAGCGCCAGGGGGTGGAGCAGTTCAGCAAATGCCCTCCAGCCGTGGTGCAGCTGTTTGAGCTTCCAGCAGTCTGTTTCCGTGGTGGCCCCTCTCTTTCCACAATGCCCTGGAGGATGCAGGTGCAATGCCACTCCCCGAGGACACGCCAGTGACAGCCATGCCGCACCGTCAAGGGTCTCTCTAGTGCATGAGCAGAAGGTGGTCTGAAACCTGGTTCTTGCATGAAATCCTGTTGTGTTTGAAAATCCTGAGGTTGTAAATCCTTCGACACGACTAGAAGTAGAGTCGTAGGAAATTAGCGATAGACCCTCTCCTCTCCTGTGTGTGCATGTATGAATTGTAGATGAGATGACTTTTCCATCTGTAAGCTGCTGTATGGCAACTTTAAACCTCTCTTGGCTCTGCATCTGTAATACGAAATACAGCTGCAAGAAGCCCGTTGCTGAAACTTGCTACCTTGTTCTCAAATTAGCCCCAGAGGGTATATTTAAAGTACCGGGAATTGCCAAGAGGTTAAAGGAGCCTGACAGTAGTACAGACATATTTTTCTTTAACTGTAGTAGAATGAAATGTAGTTTAGAAGTCTGTCTGCATGGGTCCTACGCAGTAGTCCGTTATGCATGAGGTCCTTTCTCTGGTGATTCCCTGAACATACCTCTTGATCAATTTTTATGAAGCAAAAGCTAAAATACATTTGTTCTTTGTTGTGTAGCTGTGCCTCCTCCCACTGATCTCCGCTTCACTAACGTGGGGCCTGATACTATGAGAGTTACTTGGACTGCACCAACTTCCATCATGCTGAGCAGTTTCTTGGTGCGCTACTCGCCTGTGAAGAAGGAGGAAGATGTGGCAGAGCTGACAATTTCACCCTCGGACAATGTGGTGGTGTTAACGAGTAAGTGGGTAACCTACGTAAGTCAAACAAACATAAAGGTCATTTATAGATTATTTAAGATGAGGGAAAAGAAAAATTTCTTACTCTAAGTGTAAGTGTTCAAATTCTCATCTGCTCTATGCTGATGTTGAAGTAGCCTCGTACAAAGTGACACTAAATGGGCTTTGGCCACTTGCATTACCCAGGTTAAAGCCAAACCCCAGGCAAGTTTTTCCCATCAATCCAAGGTCAGTGATGAATCAGACTGTGGGGCAATTGCATTGGTTTGCACCCTGGTTAAGTATTAAGGCTAAATACATATTACTCACCTGGTTTGCCAGAAATGTCAAGGACTTGCAGTGCAGAGTTTCTGGAAGAGGATCAGAATGAGCCAAAAGGTCATTGCTCGTTTGGCTTCATATGCTCGGGACTGGAAAACAAATACTGTTTGGAACCTTACAGGACGTGGCAGCAAAATATGAGCATTTTCAAAAAGCTGATGTTATTTTTTTGCTGGGATGAAAGCTGTATTATATTTGAAGTTTTTTTTTCTCTGTCCTAGAATGGGATTGGTTGAGCCAGAGTAAGAGACCAGATCTGGAGCTCATCTGAGTTAAAATAGCTGTTTTCGAAATCCTTAGCTCTATTCCAGCTTATACCATCCAAAGCTTTGGCCTGGTGCATAACTAAACCACCAGATAACTAGAAGGGACCTTATAGAAAACTAACTGCTTCTAGCTAGTCTCCACAAAGTAATGAAGCATTGATACAGGGTACTGTGTTCCTTCAGGCTAACACGAGGAGTACTGATTTAAATTTTTTGCTGTCTTAGAGGCTTAGATCTTCCATCAGGCAAAGCCTAATTACCTCCCTTAAGAAACACACTTCGGATTGTATAGGTTGAGTGACTTCTAGCTGTTGGGAAAGAAGTATGTCTAAATTCCTGTACTTAAACTCCACAGATCTGCTTCCTGGTACTGAATATCTGGTGAGAGTCTACAGTGTTTCTGAGCAACACGAGAGTGCGCCTTTGTCTGGAATCCAGAAAACAGGTACCTAGATGCACCCTGAGACACATGGGCAATTAAAGCCATCCATTAAACAATCGATAATGAGACTTTGTTGCTCTTTCTTGTGTATTGCCACTTTGTTGATGGGTCATCAGCGAGATAGCAAAGAGCAATGCAGATACACATCTTGGGAAACACTAGGCAATTTTGTGTTTCATTATGTCTGACAGCCAGAACTTCTGTTGGTTTTAAATAGAGCATTGAAGACCCTGGTGTGAGTGTATTAACAATGTCTGACTGAGAGCAAGCCCAGACAGAGCCAGACATTTCTGTCACTGACTCTTGTGTCATAACTGTGTAATGGAGTTTGCTGGTGCTGTGCATGATCTGTGCGTGCCATACCCTCTTCTCCTGCAGTTGCGCTACAGTGCTTGTTTATCTGACTTTGATACTGAACACATATTTGTTTAGTTCCATGGCTGAATAGCATTTGGCTCAGGATCTAGCAGTGTCATGGTACTGAGCTTAATGAAACATGGCAGTGGTGGTGATCACCAGCAGTTGGTGGAGCTCAGTCTCTTGTCTCTTTGAAATGCTCAGGTCTTGATTCCCCTACTGGCCTTGACTTCTCGGATATAACGGCTAACTCTTTCACCGTCCACTGGATTGCTCCTCGTGCCACCATTACGGGCTACAAAATCCGACATCACCCAGAGCATGGTGGTGGCAGGCCCAAGGAGGACCGCGTGCCACCCTCACGAAACTCCATCACCCTTACCAACCTGCTTCCAGGGACTGAGTACGTGGTCAGCATCATAGCCATCAACGGCAGGGAGGAGAGCGTGCCCTTGGTTGGCCAACAAACAACAGGTAAGCTTTGAGAGAATGCTGGCTAAAAGTTACCATGAGGATTTTGGTTTTCCTCCATCAACGTAGTCGCTGTTAAACCAGATCTTCCCAACCAGCTGGTGAAACTCTGCTTGTGAGGAAGTGCCTGTTATACTGAGGTGTTGGGTCTGATTTATAAAAAGGTGGGAGGATCCATGCTATTTTCAGATCAAGTGAGATGTCTTCAGGGCCAACAGAACTTTTTTCATTAAATCCACTCCAGTGCCAGGTGGCTTTTAACCAGATGCATCACTTGGTAGAGATGTGTGCCCTGGACTAGAACTAAAACAGACGATTGGCAGAGGTGCATGGTGTGATGTGTGGAGTATGTAGCTGATGTACATTAACTGTGTTTAAACTCTCCCTCAATTCTCCATTTTTCTAGTGTCTGATGTTCCAAGGGACCTGGAAGTCACCCCATCCAGCCCAACTAGCCTTGTGATTTCCTGGGATGCTCCTGCAGTGACAGTCAGATACTACCGGATCACTTACGGTGAAACAGGTGAGGGCAGGCTGCTATGGCCAGTCACAGAGCAGAAGCTCTACCCTGAGGCCATTAGAAAGCCACAGCAAATAGCAAAGGCAAGTTTCACTGTAGGAGGCAAAAACCTCATAATCTCTGAGATCCTTGCAGTGTATTTAGAGAAGGTTGTCAAATATAGGTGCCTGTTTGGGATTTTTTTCTGTGAAAGAAGAGCAAATAATTTTTTTTTCTGTCTGCCAAGACAGAAAGAGCATCTGGAACACTCCAGTCATTTTTAAAGTGAGTCCGTGTGTGTATTTCGTTCTTTTCCTTGGATTGATCTAAGAAAGGCTTTGGCTCAAGATCCACTGAAAACAACAGGATCCTTTCTTCAAAAGCTATAGGATCTTTCTGGGTTTTGTAATGATTTAAAATGTATAATTTAGAGATCCATTACAATTCTTTTTCCACCCCACTCTCCTTAGGTGGAAACAGCCCTGTGCAGGAGTTTACAGTGCCTGGCACTATGTCAACTGCTACCATCACTGGCCTCAAACCCGGCGTAGACTACACCATCACCGTGTATGCTGTAACTGGCCGTGGAGACAGCCCTGCCAGTAGCAAGCCAGTCTCTGTCACCTACAGAACAGGTGAGACCTGTTTGAACAAAACAAAAAAAAATGCAAACCCCCATCTTTGTGTTGGCTTATCCCCATAAATTTATATCACTGATCCCTGGTTTCTTTTAGAAGTCATGGGCTATGTTGTAAGCCCATCACTCTGAGTGGAGCTGCGTGTCATGGTGGCCCAGCATGATAATGACATGACACAGAAGGGGATCGTGGACTTGGCCTTTTGGAGGAGGGAGACCCTGTGGAGTCCAGATGGGGATACAAGCATTATCTGACTGCTTATTACAGAGTGGAAATCCTGCTGGGCTCTCATATAGTGGGGTCACTGCGTATTTAACTCTGGTGCTTCTGGTGCACTCTCATATTATGTGATCCTGATGAGACCTGACTTTAACTCCAGGACTGTCATCCCACTGCTGATGTGGATATAGCCTAATTCTATTCCTACTGTAGCTTCACATAAAGGCGTTTAGTAGCCTTTAGCACAACAAAAATCTTCAACTAACACTGATACGAGGTCAGTCACCCAGACATCACGGTTAAAAGCTATCTTGCTCTGGGCTAGCACAGGGACAAATAAACAGCAACATATCCTTTCTGTTCTAAGAAGCCCTGCTTAGACAAGGAAGAGCTAGGAGGCAATGGTGGAGGGAGGGTTTCCTGTACCAGCATACTCAGAAAAAACTACTTTTGTTGCCCAGAAATAGACACACCATCCCAGATGCAAGTTACCGATGTCCAGGACAACAGTATCAGCATCAGATGGCTCCCTTCAACATCCCCTGTCACAGGGTACCGGGTGACAGCTGTCCCCAAGAAAGGACACGGGCCCACAAAAACTAAAAATGTCCCTGCAGGTAAGAGTATGTGACATCCTTCACCAGATCTGTAAAGAGTGCAAGATGTGATGACTAGAATCAGCACTGTCAGGCATTAGGCATATGCTCAAAGCCAAACTTTTTCCTATGTGCACCTTTTTTTCCCATCCTGCTGACTTCAGTTGGGTCTCATCTGGGAGAAGCTAGGGCAAATTTTTGCCCAGAAAGCTTCACATTTCTCTGTGCCTCAAAGATTTATTCTTGGCAATCTCAGTGTCTCTGAAAAGCACCTGGATTTCAAAGAAATTCTTTTGGATTTTCTAGCATCCAGTAAAACTTCCTTGGAAATCCTTTTGAAGGTCACATAATGTGACCCTTGGTCATAGCGTGGACTCAGTCACACATGAGCTACAGGCTTGACTTCGTTACCGTAGAGCCTGCTGAGTCAGCTCTTGGGTTGCTCTCAGGAACCCAGTGTGCTTTGTGGGATCTGCAGAGATGAGCGCTCATGGGTGCTTGTGATGCGCCTGGGTTATGATTGGCCCTATCCCAGAAAACAAGGAAACTTGGTCTTCTCTTGCTCTGTTTTTTTGTACTAGCTGTGGGGCCTTTAAGCAGCAACAAATGACAGGTGCCTTGTCGTGCATTGTCGGAGAAGCACAGTGCAAGTAAAAGGCAAGCTTGATATGTCAGTCCCGTCTCATTTTAATGACGCTTATTCATGGTGTGGCTTACACAGGCCCTTCATTCAAAGCTACTTAGAGGCCAGTTTTCTGCACCTGCGGGCGGACTAATGTTGTTCTTTCCTCCCAGATCAAACACAAGTCACTATTGAAGGTCTGCAGCCCACGGTTGAGTATATGGTCAGTGTCTATGCTCAGAATCAGAATGGAGAGAGCCTCCCCTTGGTGGAGACAGCTGTCACCAGTATGTATTTCACTTCACGGTAACAAAACAAATGTTATCTATTGATGTCTGAATCTACGATGCGGTATGATGTTCCCAGTGAAAGCAAGTGGCAGGTGCCTAGTCTCCAGGAGAATGCAAGGTGGTTCTGCCCTGTGATGAGTACCGTGCACTTAAATTGCAGATGTTGGCAAAAATGCCGTCCCTCTCGCTCAAACGCTGGCAAAATGCCGTTCCCCACCCCCTCAAAATGCTGTGCTTCTGATTTTCTTTCACTAAAGCCACAAAGTCTTTTCGGGTTTTGTTTGCCTTCAGCCAATCAGTGGAAAAAAGTGTGCAAAGGTCTCCTTTCTGGAGCTAGGTGGCAAAGGTGATTACAGTTAAGGGACTGGACTGGGCTTGGGAGCACTTGTCCCATGTTATACTAAAAAACCTGGGATGAAGCACTGCAAAAGAAAGGACAGCTCAGCCCTTGAATTGGTATTTCTGCTTGTTTAAAACAGCAGTATTGCTCTGGACACTAATTGGGGCCAGGAGGGAACATGTAAATACGAGGGATATCTTTGATGTAAAATGCCTTTTTCAGGGACACCTCTAAGGTAGGGATTTGTACGTTGTTCCCTTGCTCAGGCTTCTATTCAAAACCACAGCTCAGCCCCAAATACTTAAAGAATTGTCCTAAAGACAATAGTAGCTTCTCCGAAGCTTTGCAGAGATGAGCGAAGGGTCTACATCAGCTGCAAGCCAATGAATTCCTGGACAAAAATCACCTTTGCCAACTAGGAAATGTAGCAAATTCAGGACTAATGTAATATGGCAAATGAAAAAGTTGAAATCTTGTAGAAAAGCATAATTTGGATCCAATCTGACATACAATTTTTGTACTGGATCCGTTACCTTCCTGTCCAGCACTGAGCTCCCACCTTGCTAGGAAAATCAGATTAATTGGTCTAATTTGGAAATGAGCCTGTCGCCCACTTATGCCTGTGGATGTTCCCTGTGCATTCAAAACGAAGCTGGGAGGTTTGGTTCTAACTGATTTTAAAGCATAATATACCAAGTAATTTGCTTTCTCAATAAGTGTGTTAATTGGGTATTAATTTATGAAAGAAAATAGCGGGACTGATTCTCCTTGGACTGGCACTTTGCACAGCAGCTTCCACCAGTGAAAAGCAAACGCAGCGTGAATCCAAACTTCCCGAGTCAGCTGGGTTGTCTGGCTGCCTTCAGCACTAGGAACCAGTTACCGTCTCTGCTGGTAGAAATGGGTCTTAAAATTCCCATTTTCTTTTTTGCCTCTTGACCACTTTAAGGTAGCTTAACGCTGCTAGACTTGTGTAGAAGGGGGTTCAGTGCCAAGAGGATTCAGATATAGGTAAGAGTTGGTGTCCTGGCTGTTCCGAAGGTGGTAATGCAAGTTCTTTTGGTTTCAACAAAGCCAGGATTGCCTTCCTGCTGTCTGGCACCCGCAAACTCTCAGCCTTGCTCTGCGTGGGCATAAGCTTTTGTGCAAAGTGCAGCACAGAGGAGAATCGAGTACCCCCTCTCCCACGCAAAACCAGAAACTGCTTTGCATGCAATAGAAATGCTTTTTATTTTCCTCACCCACAACCTGCTTTTTATCACATAACCTCTTACCGTTAATTTGCCTAACAGACATTGACCGCCCTAAAGGACTAACATTCACTGAGGTGGATGTTGATTCCATCAAAATTGCTTGGGAAAGCCCGCAGGGGCAAGTCACCAGGTACAGGGTGACCTACTCAAGCCCTGAGGATGGAATCCATGAGCTATTGCCGGCCCCAGGTGGTGAAGAAGACACTGCTGAGCTGCATGGCCTCAGGCCAGGTTCTGAGTACACTATCAATATCGTTGCCATTTACGATGACATGGAGAGCCTGCCCCTCACTGGGACCCAGTCCACAGGTACACCTTTAACTCCACCACCCGGCACGCCATGGCAGCAAGTGGCTTCTGCTCTCTTGGGTAAAGTGTGCTCCCACGAGCAACTGGTGCTCTGGGCTGGGGAAGCCGCAGGGGATGCGATTGATCTTGAGAGATGGCTTAAGTTGGTGCTGGAGAACTGGCTGCCAGCAGAGACAGCCTACGTACACGTTAGGGAAGGCAGGAAAGACCAGCAGCACCAAAGAAGCAGATTCTGTCTAGAGAAAGGAGGAATATTACCTTAGAGCCTTCTTTCAGTCCTCAAGCGGA
>NW_009726816.1:41491-52626 GCF_000703405.1 Apaloderma vittatum
AATGCCCGGTCCCTAGTCATGGAGCCTAACTTACGGTGAATTACCCTCTCACAACACTCTTATCTGTAGGATTTGGGGCACCTGCAGGCAGAGGCAGTTACCAACAACAGAGAGGTTAGGGCAGCTTTCACCCCGCTAGGGTCCTCGCTGTTGGATGGAGCAAAATATCAGCATGAAGGGCTGGGAGATCGCTTAATGCTCAGGTCTCGCAGGGCCTCCAGATCTTCACTGGCACTGCCCTGAGGACTGCGGCCCACGTGCATGCCCACACCCTGTGCTCACATCACCTCCACAAGAAGAGAACACGCTCCATTCCGGGGTGTCCCGTATGTGCCAGTCTGATCCAACACCAGAGTACCTTTAAAATTCCTTTGTGAAAAAGAAAAGCTGATTGCTTGAGGTGGAACTACTTCCAGCAATATAGAATCCACTGCAAAGCTTCCAGCACTGCCAGATGTGTCTTTATGACAAAGGTAGCGCCTCTGTGATAAAAGTCTCCCGTTTGTTTGTGTATGAAAAGTTGGCACTGTAATTCCAGGGGTGTAATGAAGACAGCGGTTCCTAGAGTACAGATTGCTGTACTAAACTGAAGCAAAGCGCTGTAATGATGGAAACAGCTGGCTGACTACCTGCCAGAAATGCAAATATACTAATTTTTAAAACCCACTCCCTGTGGTTTACCCTTTGCGGGCTGTTCAAAAGCGTATTTGGAGTCATTCAAGACTTCCCATTGTCTCTCCTGGGCTTTAGATTGAGCTCTGAGCAAAGCAACAAGGGAGGATTATCTTATATTTCCATTCTATAAAATTAGAAAGCTTCACAGCGACAGTTGATAGCAGGCACTATAGTAAGGTGTATTTTTCCCCTGTTTACAGCCCAAGGATTGCCAACAGTAAGGCAAGAAAATGTTTCAATGGATGCTCCTTTTTTTAATGCAGGCATTTGTTTTTAGAGATATCAGATGTGTTAGCTCATGAACAGACTCTTGCGTGATGAGCCTTATGGCCACCACAGCTCTGCTTCTCCATTGCCTTGCTCTCTGTGTAGTAATTTACCCTTGTGTAAGTGGCTGTAAAATGCTTCCCCTCTGCATTTGCAGTATTTTTATGTCCTCTTTGCGATTCCTGAGCCTGCTTCCTACTTACTTTTGTAAATCAGCCATCGTATTTTAGAAATGAACAGAGATAGGCAAGTGAAGCAGGACTAAACTATTAGCTATGTGATGAAAAGGAGAGACCGGCAGAAGAATTAAAACAGGCTGGCCTGCTACAGATTTAAATACCTCCCAGAGCCTTCACCTTATATCACAGCAAGTGGTGTTACCTCACTTTCAGGATTGAACCATGGAGATCTTTTTTCTGCTGAAAAGTATTAATATAGATTTAAGAATCTCCTCATGAGTACTTTGTCCCCTTTCCATGGTGCTTTATGCCTGTATTTGCAGAAGGCACACCATGTGTATTCCAGGCCTAAACTCGTCTCATGTTCAGGAGAGAATATTGTTTTATCCAAGAGTGTCTTCTTTTAAACTAACCATATGCCAATATGGATTTTTGCAGCGATTCCACCTCCTACAAACCTGAAGTTTACTCAGGTAACTCCCACCAGCCTTACCGTCAACTGGAACGCACCAAACGTTCGCCTCACTGGCTACAGAGTCAGAGTGAACCCCAAAGAAAAGACTGGTCCTATGAAAGAAATCAACCTTTCTCCGGACAGTACATCTGCTGTCGTGTCAGGATTAATGGTAACTCTTCTTGGTGTAATGCAGACTGTGTTGTGGGAAGGAGATGGTAGGAGAACTTGAAGTGATTTCAAATTTCTAGGTCAGGAACCTCAGCTGGAGTAGATCATTACAGGTCCTAAGGGTCTGATACTGTTTGGATTCTGACTGTGCGTCAGCTGTAACTGCTCGTTACCACGTTTTTTAAAAGGCAAGGAATTGGCCTGCTGAATCTGCATTCTTTCCCCTTCCTCATTTAGTACAGAGAGTCTGGATGTCTTAATCAAATGCAAATTATCAGGTTCACAATCAACGGTAACCCAGTAAAATGCTTTTAGTCATCTTTCACAAGAGAGAGGTCACATCAAGTAACCTAATGCAGAGGTTTTCAAGCTGTGATATGGGAGCTCTTGCCAGTCTATTGCTTGTTTTTAAGACATCTGCAAAATGTAAGTAAAAAATGCAAATCTTTTGTGAGTAGACTTAAATTTGCTATATGGCTGTCTTCTCCACTGGAAACATTTCAGGAGTTTCTGAACTGGAAAAGACTGAAAATCACTGCTTTTATGGTTCCTGCTAGCTTAAAAATCTCCTGATCTGTTTTTAAGGACTTTTATGAGTAATTTTCAAAAATGAGCCTTAAAAAACATTCTAATCCAAGCGGAATGCTGATCTGATGCAGTCAAGGATGAAGGACCACTCTGTAACTTCCACTATTCTCTTCTCACAGCAAGAACACCTTATCATAGCAAATGGCATCCATTAACCCCAGGAAAAACAGGATACAAATTAAGTTTTTCTGAAGAATCAGCTTTGAAGCACAGATTCCAAAATGAGGGTTGACAGATAAGCTTCTTCCAGGATTTCCTCTGCCCTTGGGTGTGCACATGTGCACTCTCTTATTAACAGCAGCCCTGTTTAGCAGGGTCCATCTCTACTTATTTATTACACCTGGAAATAATTAGAATTATCCTGTCAATCCTTCACTGATGTGAATTGTTTTAAGGTTTCGGACTTTAGTAACTGGTGACCAAGAAATGTGGCTTCACCAAACACTAAATGAGGGCAGTATTTCCCACTGTGCCAGGGCCTTCTCATAACACTGTATAACTTTGTCCATTCTAGGTAGCAACCAAGTATGAAGTGAGCGTCTATGCCCTGAAGGACTCTTTGACCAGCCGCCCGGCCCAGGGAGTGGTCACCACCCTTGAAAGTAAGTAGCGATCCTCCACAAATGACCAATTAGCACTGTGCTGGGTGCGGAGGCCGAGATCCTACTCTGTGTCAGAAGGAGGACTCCAGAAATAAAGCTCCAGCACAAGCCTTCACAAACCCTTAGCTGGTGAGATTCACAGTCCCCACTGTACTGACAGGACACCTTTTTTTTCTGGTGCAGATGTTAGTCCCCCTCGCAGGGCCCGTGTGACTGATGCCACCGAGACAACCATCACCATAACCTGGAGGACTAAGACTGAGACCATTACTGGCTTCCAAGTTGATGCCGTCCCAGCGAGTGGCCAGAACCCCATTCAAAGGACCATCAGCCCCGATGTTCGGAGTTACACTATCACTGGTAAGTGCGGGGCTGCTGCAGGTGCAGGAACTTCCAGGGTCATACCAGAAGGTACACTGGGTTCTTATTTTGTAGTTGAATTTCCTTGATGAGAAGTACTATGAGAACGAAAGGTGGGAAAAGATACCTGAATCATAATGACTAGTCTCAAAGAAGAAGCTGTCGAAAGGCATTCTGCTGCACTTTTTAGATGGCTTGCTTGATTAGCTAATATTTATGTTTCAACTTCATTTTAGGCTTGCAACCTGGCACCGACTACAAGATCTACCTTTACACTCTGAACGAGAATGCACGCAGTTCCCCAGTAGTGATTGATGCCTCCACAGGTAATGATCTTGTCTGACTTTTCTGTGCATGCTAACGCATCATAACATACTCCTGAGTTTGAGAAGGGTGTCAGAAGATGCAGTTCAGGTGAAGAATGTGCTTGCCTTTACTGCTTTTGATTTGCTTCCTTTTGTTTTCACCTAGCTATCGATGCTCCATCTAACCTGCGCTTCCTTACGACGACAAGCAACTCCCTCCTGGCTACCTGGCAGCCTCCACGAGCCAAGATCACAGGCTACATCATCAGATATGAGAAACCTGGCTCGCCAGCCAAGGAGGTTCTGCCTCGTCCTCGGCCCGGCACCACGGAAGCTACTATTACTGGTACCTCTCTCTGATTCATTTGGGAGCTCTTCACCTGAAATACTTAAATTTGAAGAAACACATTATAAAATGTGTTGGCGGTCAGCTAAGAGAAAGGCAAAATTCTGTTCCTTTATTGTGGTTTCTAATGACAGTGGTTCTGTAAGCACACCTGTCCCACAAACACGATACACTTCGCTGATCAGATCAACCACCAGATTTGAACAATCCACAGGCTTTTCCACTGCCACTGCAACTGTCATCCATTCATGGAGAAAGGCCATAAGTGGCACCTCATCAGTCACACTTGCTCAAGATTCATTGTTTTTTGTCTGCAGCATCCATGATCCCAGCTGACATCGTCAGTTTTCAGACTTGCTCTGAGGAGCAGGAGGCTGCAGTCTTTGTACTGTCCTGAAAACCTCACATCCAGAAAGCACATACCCATACTATAGCCATATCCACCTCTCACTCTACCTTAGATCCTACATGTAATGGTACAAGAAAAGCAACTCTTATGATTGCTTTATGTCCTTCCTCTCTCCCTAGGTTTGGAACCAGGAACTGAATACATCCTCTACATCATCGCTGTGAAGAACAATCAAAAGAGCGAACCACTTGTTGGCAGAAAAAGGACAGGTAAAACAAAGCTCTGGATTGTTGTGTGCCAAGAGGAGATAATATCTTCTACTTGGCGAGTACAGTCTCAGGACTGAAATAATAATGTTATTTAAAATATACTGTTCACACAATTCAGCCACACCTTTTTAATGAGCCAAAAAGGCTTTGTAAGGGGGTTTTCCTTTCTAGGACATAGGAAGTAAGATTCTGAAGTTACATGAATCACATTTAGCTGCGTTTGAACACTAAGAACAGAACATCGTGCTTGGTGCTTGATTTTGCCGGTACCTAATTGATAATTACCTTAGGGTTAACACATGACTGGCGAGCACATGATGGCCTCAGAGGCGGAATCGAATCATTTGTTGCCTGTTGCATTTCTCTTTACATCCTCCACAGCATGAGACTGAAATACCTGTAGCAAGCAAAATATCAGCGGTATATCCAGATGTGATCAAGGAGCTAGTTTCTTACTGCACACCGATGATTTTTCTTACACTGATAACCTGTCAAGATCTCTTATAATCATTTCTTCTTCTCAGTTTGAGCAGTGGTGGCTTCTTTGGGTTGCAGTGTTCAAAACCGTTGCTCCGCTGTATGAAAATTTCATACCAACACACTTTTTATGCCTATGTATGAAAGACATACATATATTTATATAGGGTATAAATAGAGATGGAAATTACCTTCACAGTCACACAAAAAGTCATAAAAAGTGTGTTGTATCTTGGGATGATTGCTGATCTTTGATGCTCGGAGTGGTGTACAGCTCTAGCAGTTTAATTTGCAATTATTAATTTGCCACGCTTTGCTTTATGGCTTCTAACCTTTCTTTGGCTAGATGAGCTTCCCACGTTGATTACCAGACCGCACCCCAACCAACCTGACATTCTCGACGTACCTTCCATTGACGACGGGACCCCTTACCTCACAAACAATAGGTATGACAATGGGAACGGTATCCAACTTCCAGGCACCTCTGGGCACCCGCAGACAATAGGACACCAGGGCCAACAAGTCTTCTTTGAGGAGCACGGCTACAGACGGCCTGTGCCCACTACAGCAACTCCCCTTAGGCCGGGGTCAAGGAGGCAACCACCGAACGTAGACGAAGCGATTGAAATCCCCGGGTACCAAGTGCCTATCATAGTCGAACCTTCGTACCCACACTCCCGTGGGCCCAGGCGCAACGACACCACAGGTCAAGAAGCTCTTTCTCAGACAACTATCTCTTGGAGGCCGTTGCTGGAGAGCTCCGAATACATCATCTCCTGTCAGCCAGTCAGCCAGGATGAAGATACTCTGCAGGTAACTGACCTGTCTCGGCAGGAGCGGTGTTAGCCTCACCTGGGGAAGCATATGTTTCTTGGGAGTCCAGACCTCTACTGTGCTAAGGGGCTGACAGTTGGAATTGGTTTAAAGAGTCCTATTAACCTGTGACTGAGACCAGGATAAATGCCTCCCTCCTCTCCTTCGAGGAGAAGGCTACAGGGTAAACCTGCTAAAACAGAAAGCCCTTGAAATGCTGTCAGGATCAACATTTCACCAGGGAAGGGGGCAGTCGGGAAGACAGTTGGGAGTTTTGAAGACTATTGTGCTGCTTCTTCAAGCCAAAGACTCCCTTAGCCCTTCTCTTTTGTCTCGCTTGGTTTCTGTTCCCCTGAAATGGCAGAAATAACATATCCCTTATGAACCAGAGCCCAGAGTAGTTAAGTTTAACTTGGTATTGTTTGAAGTTCTCAGAATATCTAAGAGGAATGGGCTGGCTCCATTACAATATAGAGCATAGAAGCCAACCAAAACACGCTGTCTTTTCTACAACTGGGGTGATGCTTAAGGAGTAATCGCTCTTCCCCTTCCGGTGACTTGGAATTGCCTCCTGTTGCAGTTCAGGGTTCCTGGAACTTCCTCCAGTGCTACACTCACTGGTCTTACAAGAGGGGCCACCTACAACATTATAGTGGAAGCCCTGAAAGATCACCGGAGACAAAAGGTGCTGGAGGAGGTGGTCACAGTTGGCAACACTGGTACGTAAAAGCTTTACGGAGTCTTGGTGAACCTGTCGCTCCCTCATTTTCCTTCTCAAGGCAACCTATGTGGTGCCCAGACTTGAGAACTGTTCAGAAAGGAAACTTCTCCTGACAATTAAGCACTTAAAAGCCACGTGGCCAACCACAAGTACTTGCGGTCTGCAACAGCACTTGTGGCAACTGTAAAGCCCAGAGCCCACATAGTAGGACCTGAAGTCTGCTTTTACCTGCACCCGGGTCTGATCAACTACTCTTTCTCTCCCTCCCATCTCCTCCTGTGTGTGTTCTGTGGTTAAAATGAAGAGGGTAGGATGGGATAAGAAGAAATTAAGAGTTAAGGATTTAATAAGCTGCTCCATGCAGCCTCCTACGGCGCCCACCTCGCTGGAAAATAAGGCTGTTCCTCCCTTCCAGCACCCCAGTTGCCTTACGTCTGTCACAGACGGAACATTAACTCTTGACCTTGATCATCACGCGCTGAACTAACCGGTAGTTGTAAAACATTTGCCTTCCAATCAAGGCTCACACCTAGGGTGGAAGTCAATCTGTCCAACAGCATGGTGTGGTTTCTTTCTCCCATCCCTCTGGCATGAGCTGGAGTCTGAAGTGCACCAAAAAAGTGCACGTGCAGCTGCCACCCTCCTGCTGTTGCCCAGCATCGCACAGCATGTTTCTCTTAAAAACAGGCTAAGTCAAGTTGTTGCTCTCCAGCAGCAAATGCAGAAACTCACACTTGCTTGAAACTTGGCAAATCAAAATGAAAATAGCCTTCATGTCAGGTTTTTTTATCGTTCAACTGCTCTGACACATGCAAATGGAAAATAAATCACAGGAAGTCTGGACTGCTGATGGAACCATCAAGTGTATGCCCATGGGGTAGCTCCATTACTGCCAGGATATTTTAAGGCGGGGGGGAAAAAGCATGTATTCAGTGAAAATCATTCTGTCTTTCAGTAGTTCCTAGTGCTGTGTGTGATGCCTGTTTCTTCTCTTTTTGTTCCAGTGTCTGAAAGAATAAACCAGCCGGCTGATGACACCTGCTTCGATACTTACACTGGCTCCTTCTATTCCATTGGCGAGGAATGGGAGCGGTTATCTGAAACTGGCTTTAAACTCTGGTGCCAGTGCTTAGGCTTTGGCAGTGGTCATTTCAGATGTGATTCTTCTAGTGAGTAGCTTGCTTTTGACCCACCCCCTGCCTCCAGGCTCCTCAAGCACTGATGACATGTTTGACAGAACCAGCCTGATCCAAACATGATGCAAATGAATTCAGGCTCTAACGTTTTTAAAGGAAAAGCAGTGTTTTGCATCATGAGAAGTGATGGAAAACTGTGGTTACTTCTGAGCCGTGCAGCTTAGCTAATATTGCCATTTCCTGCATTGGCAACAATCAGTTTTCTATTGATGCGCAATGACTTTTTCACCAAAGTTAAATGTTTGTTTTATTTTCCCTACCCTTGCTAGGTGTAAAAGTGAGATAGGCAAGATGCCTAAGGGACAGTATCTGAGTAGCTGTTTAAGAAGACAGCTTTGAGTATTAAATTATGGTTGAATTTTCATCTACTAATTATATACATGGTTGCAGCAGGCCAGGCAGAACTTGTGTGGATTTCAGTGGGTGTTACAGCAAGTACAGAGTCTGTTTTGCATTGCAGACGGCCTTTGCAAAGCATCTCACGGAACCAGTTTTCCGATTTTTTCAGCTGCTTTTTGAAGCTCTGTCAAGCAGGCAACATCTCTGCCGGGGTACTAAGTTTTGTTCTTTGCAGGATTGTGGTTTACATAGAAGAATAGCAACTTCGTGCAAGGGAATGGAATAAAAGTCTGTGATTGAGTGGTTTAACACAACACATACCCAACTAATTTAAATTGTGCTTTTAAATTGTGGAGTAAGCTGAGCGAAGAGGGTGTTTGCAGTTTGCGTAGGCTCAGAGGGGTGACTGCAGAGAAGACACTTGTTTTACAGGATTAATATTTATATTTCATCATTTGATACACATGGATTACCTGTTATGTTTTGCAGTGTCTACGATATAATTTTTCTGGGTATTTGCTCAAAAAAGAGCATTTAAACTCTTTTTCTCTCCCTTCCTGTCCCATGTCTATTAAATTCCATTTAATTTCTCTTCCTCTCCTATTAGCCAACCCTCTTTTCTGCCTCCTCGCTCTTTGTCACACCCTACGTTTTTCGCCCCAACAATCTCTGTCCACTTCCTAAAGCTGTACCAGTCCTCAGCCGTTAAAGGCTGCAACGCATTTCCAGTAGGAACCCATTTCCTCCTTGGGACTTACATGAGCTGAAAAGATTCTTTCTCCTGCCCCTCTGTTAGTTCTTGAGACAACACCAAGCTGTTCTCCTCCCACACTGTCACTGTGGCGTGGGGGATAACTCCTGCCTCTCTTGTTCCTCTGCCTGCTCCAGAGTGGTGCCACGATAATGGTGTAAACTATAAGATTGGGGAGAAGTGGGACCGGCAAGGGGAGAATGGCCAGATGATGAGCTGCACCTGCCTTGGAAATGGGAAAGGAGAATTCAAGTGTGAACCTCGTAAGTCTCCTCCTGGTGTTAATTTTGAGTTCCCATTCAGGCAATTTCAGCATCTCAGGGCCGTTCCCATTAATTTTTGGTCCTGTAAAGGATCAGTGTATCTGGTTCAGGTTTGGGAAGCTGAATTGGTGGGAGGTTGAATCTGTTCTCACAAGAGCTGAAGGCGTAAAACTCACATTCCCAAGCCTGAAAAGAAGAAAACTCCCTTTTGTTAGCTGAGGTCACAGCAACCCGGAATCTGTCTGCCTTTGGCCCTGGAGCCACACAAGAGGGCCGTGTCACTGCATTAAGTGGTGTAATTACCCTAATCAGTAATGCAGGACTTTTCTGCAGGGCCTGTTGCCTCAAGATCCTCTAGACTTCACTCTTGTAAATTAAACCATATTGCTCTTGTCAGGCAAATACCCTCATGCTCTACTTCAAAGCTGGAGAGCTACAAAAATGACTGATGTTCCCCCTGTCAGTCAGTGGGCCTCCAGTCAAACAGGGAGAGCGCACTGGCCAGAGGCTCCTGTTCGCATCACCCAGCTGCTCTGAGAACGCTTAGAGCCAAGCATCAGCCACGCAACTGAGCTCTACCTGTTCCTCCACAGATGAGACCACGTGCTACGATGATGGGAAGATGTACCAGGTTGGAGAGCAGTGGCAGAAGGAGTACTTCGGGGCCATCTGCTCCTGCACTTGTTACGGGGGACAGCAGGTAAGCAGGAGGGACTTGATGTGCTGAACACAGGGAACAAAGAGAGGAGGTTGTGCTGGAATGCAGTTCTGAGACTGCTGGGTTTCAGGTCAGATGGTGCCTAATGCCTGGCCGAAAGAAGCCCATAGAAGAAAAATAATTAGTAAGAGAGATTAAGTACTTGTGTGGTATAAAACGGGAGCAACCTCACTGGCGTTGCTGGAGCTGTAGCCACACGTATTGATACTGGCAGCAGCTTGGCCGTCCACGTGAGCGTGCTCTGACTGGTGCCCACGTGTTCTGTTTCTCCAGGGCTGGCGTTGTGACAACTGCCGCAGACCCAGCGTGGAGGTGGCCCCCGAGGGCTCTGCTGGCCATACCTACACACAGTTTACACAGAGATACCACCAGGCGACAAACACCGTGAGTACACTTCCCCTTCTCTACTCTCCCTTAGTGCGGTCCGGTCTATGGCACAGATACGTGGATCTGTATTGGGCTCAAGGGCTAAGAGCAGCGTGTAGCTTTCTGCTTGGTTAAAAGCGCATGAGAACCACCGATCCAGCAAACTGTCACGCTGCACAGCACAGAATGCACGCTCAAGTTCACGCTTCCACATGTGGCGTTCAGCACCGCACCCACGTCAGCGGGACTTCTCCTTTCGTAGCGCTGGGACGCGCCTGCATGCTCCGGCTGAGGCAGTAGTGCATGTAGTGATTTCCTAGCCTTCACTTGCTGCTGTAAACCAGCTGTGTACTTTGTGCTGAGGAAGCAGGACAGCTCTGCTGGCCGGCAACGATTCTCAGCCCAAAGCACACCACGGAAGTGGCTGTCCTCACAGGACAGAGCGCTAACTGATTTCCTTCCCTCCTGACAGAACGTCAACTGCCCCATTGAGTGTTTCATGCCCCTAGATGTACAGGCAGACACACAACATCCACGGGGAAAGTAACATCCAGCAAGACTTCTTGCGGCACTGGCAACAGGCAAACCAAAGCATAATTACCTATCTGCCACGATTACCATCCAAACTGGAGTGATGCTAGCAAAACTGCATCTTTTGAGAATGGCCCCCTGCTCTGGAGCCATTTTCCCAGCTTAAGCTCAACTCACAGCTTCTCCAAGCGCCACTCTTGGAGTGTTTCAGACTTTTCTCGTGATTGATAGCAATTTGTCTTGTTTTTTGCTCAAAGTGTTGACTACCAGTCAGTATTTTCAAATCTAAAGGAAACAGTGGGGAGATGCTAAATCACAAATTGGTGGGGGGATCAAAATGTTAAGGGTGGGGGGGGGGGGGGAGAAATTCAAGGTTCCCGGGCTATGAAAAGAAC
>NW_009726816.1:52657-79804 GCF_000703405.1 Apaloderma vittatum
AGGTTCCCGTGCTATGCAAAGAACATGTGAGTACAACATTACTGAAGTTTAGAGATAGGAAAGTCCACCGAACACTTCTGCTTTCACATAAGCGTGCAGCCAGCAATAAGATAGGAACAGCAAATCCAATCACTGTGATATTTAAAATATGCACAGTCTTAATTCTTTCTCAATGATCCTAGTATTTTTTCTAGCTGTATCTTTATATCTCATACTGTTATTTATCAGTTTTGTTCCCCTGACCTTCAAGTGTTTTTATATGGGAATAAAATGTATTGAAGACACTTAGTATGCAGTTGACAAAGAGGAATTTGGTGTAATTATGATCAGTGATTATTTTTATACTTTAAATGCCAAAGCTTTACTACTGTGGAAAAGAAAAAAACACAACTCTTTTAATAAAAAGATTTACAAACCAGGCATGTAGTTAAGTGATTCTCTTTGCTACCATGGAATCTAGGATGAAGATTATTATTCTGAGCTGGAGTAACATTGCCTTGAAACAAGATGGAACAAACATCTCAATGAAGCACGAAGTAAACCTCAAGAGAATCTTTGTAGAGCAGTTTGCTAATTAAAGGCTTCCAGCTGCACCCCCTGCCCCAGTGTTGCACAGAGACACTGAGTATGTATGCCACGCTGCAGAAGGCAGGGGCTTGCTTTGCGCAAATAAGTGGAGGAGAGGAAGGGAGGAGGGAAAAAAAAATGTTCCCCACTGTGGATATCAGCTGAGGTGGAGATGGTCCTCGATCCAGCCTGGTGCTTCAATGGCTAGAATTGAATATGATTGCGGTGTTTGAGTTGCCAAAATTCACGAGGCCGCCCACACCCGTGAAGCTCAATGTGTTCAGTGATTAACTACGCTTGGACTCGGTGACACCCCCACCATTCCAAATGGGTGCTGGGTCTGTGTGACCCTGCTCCGTGCCTTGCCCCTGAGGCAGACCACAGTTCACCCCTTTCTGCAATGGGGCAAAACTTACCTGTAACCATCTCAAGGGTTTACAGAGGGGCTATCACACCTCTCTTTCAACTCTTCCATCTCCATTTGCAGAACTGGGGCTGCTCAAGTGCTAGTGAACGTGGCCTTGGGCACTGCTGCACGAATGGCACAGAAATCCTTCCCTTACCTCTGCACAAAGTGTCACAAAACAGAGGGGACAGACAGCACCAGGGTCTGTGTCCATGTGTTACAGGCAAAGACCGCTTACAGCTCGGCTGTGCTTCTGCCTTGTGGGGTGGCGAGGGAGGTAAATGAAATTCTCGAAAGCTGTTTTCTTAAACCCAAACCAGTCTTGATTACGATGACCGAGGTTAGCAATAAGTCCCCTGAGCTTGTGCTGCCAACGCTGCAAAAAATCTGTACAGCATTTGCAAATACGGAACATGAAAGGTTCTGTCACGATTCCTCAGGCCCCATTCCTCTCTCAAGGCCTGCATTACTCAAGTCAATGGATTTCTCTGGATTGAATAAAGCATAGCTTGAAAACAGAATTTGGCTCCTTGACATGAGAAACACACATGGCAGTTGTTTTCACAGATTGCTATCTATAGAGCAACCAAAACATTTGCAAATAGTAAACCAGCAGAAATGGGTTTTATCCCACCAGTGTTCAAGAGCCAAATGAGTACTTAAAATACGTGTGAACTGAAAATGGCACAGACAGAGACACAGAAGAATGCTTTCCTGATAAACTGCAGGTCTGTTAATTTGACCTTCCCAACTGAGGGTTATGCATTGGTTTTCACAAATTGCAAAGATCACTACTTAGTCACTTTGTCTGTAAGTAATTCACACACAGGAATCGCCCAACTGAGCAGGAGTCACAGTCCATCTCATCTCCTTGCTCTAACACCAAATCACTTGTAGCACAACAAACACCTCTCCCTCCCACAGTAAGCATTATGAGATAAACCCATTTAAACAGTGCATTTGCCTAAGCCCTCTGTAGAGGTTTGTTTGTACCTTAAAGCATGAGGGTTGACATTGCTGACAAGTCCTGTTTAACGTTTACTAGTGCAGTGCTGGGTATTCTGTCATTCAGCTAAAGCTTTTATTTTCAGTTACAGTTGAAAACCACTAGCAGAGCACAGCACAAAGCCAATAGAAATCCATGAGATGCAAAGCATCAACCACGCGTCTTTCCTTTTAGAAACAACAAATGGAGCCAAGGTTTTTGAAGGTTTCCCATGCTTCATCCCGGCTGTAGTGCAGAAAGTGGCAACACAACAGCATCCGGACCTTAAAACACAGGCTCTGTTCATATCCACAGTTGACCTGAGTGCAAAGATCACCTGATGTCCAACCTTCAAGGCAGGGATGAAGGGAACACCTGCCCCTGTTAGCAGGGTGCTTTCACATGCCCCACGCTCCCAGACAAGGCTACAACAAGCCCAGTGGCATTTAAGCCCTTTGGCTGTTTGTTTCCAGAAAAGGAGGTGCATCTCCGTGTTGAGATTCAGTTAGAGCACAGGAACAACCAGAGTCAGGACTCTGTTCCAGCAAGGATCAGAGTGGCTAAAGGAAAAAAAGAATAATATAAAAATCCTCTGCTGCTGACTGTGAAGGCTGAGAATGATTCCTCCCTCCTCTCCGGTTCCTTGCAGCGGTTTGGGAGCTGTTCTCATTTGAGGCCAGCACAGGACCTGCCAGGGGCAAGGCACCATATGGTGACAGTGCAAAACTGCCTGTCAGCAGCCTGCTCTTCAAAAACATCAACTGAGGGGAACAGACATATCCCCGCTGTGAGAAGAGACATGCCCTTCCCTATGGGAAACAGATACTGAGCAGAGCTATCCGGTTCACTTTTCATCATTGCAACTATCAAAGGGAGAAGTCATTCATTCAGCTCGCAGGCGCTCAGATCCCTCCTAAGGAACCCTTGCAGTCCAACACAGCCCTTTCTTACAAGGAACCATGCCTTTGGCCCTCTGCACTGGGGGAGGGCTCACAGCTCTTCAGCATGATTGTCAGCAGGGACCTGTTACCAGCAAGGACTGGGTCCCCCGCTTTAGGGCACCTCTCAGCACCTTAAAAAGAGCAGCTCCTGACCCAGCCTTCACGGAGCAGCGGTTGGAGCCCTCACTTCCAGACCTGTGTAATCCTACGAGGACATCCTGCCCAAAACAGGAACCAGTCAAGCGCCAGGCTTCATGCCCTGCTGGTTTCTCTCCAAGGAAAGGCTTCAGGCTAGCTGAAATTGTCACTGCAGCCTGGGTGACAAGTGCATTCCTGTGAGGTCACCTCACACCTGGAACTACTCCAGAGCTTTTCATCAGCCTTCAGCCAGACAAGTGAGGCAGGGTAGTCAAAGACACTTTGCTTGGGATGATTCCCCAATTCTCTATGACTCCTGTACGTCCTTTACCCTTACCACAGGCACAGCAAGAAGCAATAACATCCCTCTATGGATGCTGTGAGATGTTTTGAGATGTTATGTTCACAGGAGATTGCATGTTGCTCAGCACAGGTAAGACGCGAGACAAGCCTTAGGTAGGGATCACCTTAGTTAGACATTTACCAGCATTTCATGCAGAGATTTCATCTGGAAGATCAGTACCTATTAACTTCTATCAGCAGATTAAACAGTGCCCCAAGGACAGCAAACAAAGGGTACATGATAAGCAGGGATGCATGAGAACAGGAGCTGCCAGATGCTTGTTACCAGTCTCTTGTTTTAGCCAACACTTTAGAGGCAGGTAAAGAACAAGCAAACAGATTCCCAAGAGAACCTCGCAGCATGGGATGTACCAGCTATGGTCAAAACAGCATGACAGGAATAGAACAACGGTGAAAGAGAGTCTGAAACCCAGATTTTAAAGTATAAGCTAATAAACCAGGGAAGACTCCAAACAGGGCCAAACCCCAGGAAGCGACAGCACAGAAAGCAGTTGGGGGCCAGGGCCTGGGTTAGCACAGCCAACAGGCAAGCCATTAACTTACTTTGGACTACTGGCTCCAAAAAATAGAATCCTCTCTACCCTGTCCTGCCTAACCCAGCCACTTGGAAATAATCCACTGCAGAGATCAGGAAAGAAAATAATAATCTACTGTGAAGATCAGAGAAGAGAGAAGATTGCTTCCTTTCAGGCCAGAGCAAGGGCAGCGTTGGGCGCACAGAATCCCTGGGCAGTGCCCAGTGCCTCAGACATAAGGAGGGCAAGGGGGGCACATGTACATAGAGTGGATGGAATGACAGAGTTAAAGGAAAACCAGTGTGTGGATTATGATATCTCAAATAACTCTTATCCCCCAGGAAATACCTTTGCATTCCTCAGTTCTGGATCAAACAGGCAGTCAGGTAAAATAAAACACACGCCCACAGTCACGGCAAGTCAACAGCAGAGCCAGGAACATGACCTGAATTTTCCCTCTTCCTGGCCCATGTCCTACCTACGCACTCCTGCGCCTGCTTGAGCAAAGGGAATACACGCAGACTTTCTGCTCTCTACCGGCTGAGATCAGAGCCGTGACAGAAGTGTTTATTGCAAAACTGTGGACCATTCTTTGCCAAAAATGAACAGATTTTATAGAACGAAACCAAAAAAAAACCCAAAAACCCACAACCTTTTGAAATGGTCACAGCAATTGCCAGCAAAAAACGTGTCTGGGCTGTTACTATATTCATCTCTGTGTGCTCCAGATTTTCACTTTGTTTTTCTAATCAGAGCTCAAATCTGCTTAATGCAAATGGAGCACAATGGAGAGGGGAAGTGGCTTCGGGCAAGATGCTTCCCAGCTGCCTGCCTATGAACTCTGCATCGAACCCCCCCAAGCAGTCAGACTCGCAGGAATGAGTCTTTTACCTCCAAGAAAGCAATCCCACACGGCCTCTCAGCCCAAAGCACAAAGCTGGGGCAGGATTCAGAGCACCCAAACCTGAGATTGCCTTGCACAAAGGACTGGTTCCCCTCTCCTCACAGAGGGAAAGGATAATGAATTATCCTTCTATAATGAATTACAGAAGCGCAGCTCAGTTCAGTTTACTCCACAGAGTTTCATCAGGTCATTAACAGCTTGGGCTTTCACACTATTCCAGAGGCCTTCTAATGAATATAAAGTCTGGACCATAAAACATACCTCAAAAAATCAAACTGAGGACACTGTATTTGGATGACACAAGACTACAGACGCTACATAGCTAAGAACCGTAAGTTTATTTGCAAAAGAGACTTATTTTCTACATTAGAGGCCAACTTCTTGCACCTTCCTTCCCTGTTAACTTGGGGAAAGATCTCATTTACAGCTCTGACAAACGCTTGCTAAGCACAGACCGCAGGTGCCTCCCAATTGAGCTGCCGATATTCCAGTTGCTGCTGCTGGTGAGACTGTGACCAAGGAGGGACCGCATCAGCCCGCGGCAAACTCAGTGATGAAACAGCCGAAGATTGGTGTGAATGAGAGTTATCCCCAGCTCATTGCAAGCTTCAATCACGACCTCGTCAGCAGCCGAGCCAGATGGGGCAGCGATGAACTGCACTCCGCTCTGAACAAAGACAGAGACAAGTGGCAGGATTAGAGGATGGGAAACCAAAATCCCCCTGAAAAGGAACTGGCAGCCCAGGACCTTCATCCGCGTCCCATGACACTAAGAACAAACAAAGGCTTCCATTGCCCACAGCAGTTCCCACAGGAGCTCCTCATATGAGCAGTCAGTTCCCTCCACAGCTCAGAAATGAGTCAAATGGTTCCTCTGGAAGCCACAGGCCTTGTCTCAATCTTCTTAAACGGTTTAATGAACTTTAATTCTCTAGTCATCCCAGATCAACAAACTGAGCAATGGCTGGATAATTGCCACCCAAGTGAGACCAGTAACCGCGAGAAACACCCTTCCCAGGATGTGCTTTTCTAGTCAGCAGTGCAGAACAGAGATTCCCCAGCAGTCCACACAAAATTAAAATAAAAAGCCTGAGCTGCACAGATGTTTCCTTGGAGTCACCCAGACATCCTGGCCTGCTGTGACCTTACCCGTTTAGCTCTGTCGACATTATCCCTAAAAGGGAAGAACGCATCAGAGCTGAGGGAGACAGCAGTCAGCTTGGAAATCCACTGCTTCTTCTCCGCTTCTGTTAACTGTGCAGGCACCTCTTCAAACATCGCCTGCCATTTCACCAGGTCTTCGTCCTGCAAGAACAGAAGAAGGCAGCTCAGCCCCAAAGCACAGGCTCCTGGCAGTCCTGGCAGTCCCCTGTGGGCTCCGGCCAGGGGCATGTATGGAGGAGTGACGATGGCATCCCTCCGACACTCACTTCGGCCAGGCTTTCTGGTCCCATGGTGCTGCTACCTGGAACTTCATAGCAGGGATTTTAAAATCCCAATGGTGGTGGAAACAGATTACCACCATCAGCTCTTCTTCGCATTCTTTTAACTCCTTCTTCTCACCCCAGGGCTCAAGGGATTACTTCTCTCTCTGTTTTAATTCCAAGATGCTTCCCTTGGCCTGCCTGCAGTATGCTGCTCACTGTAAAGGCCAGCACATGCAAATGGGATCTGGTAGATGACTTAACACATGACAAAGAGCAGCTTGGTTTACGATTCACCTTCTGAAACAGCGACTGCTCCAGCTCTTACCTCTTTAAACAAGCAACTGCTCACAGAGATGATTCACGAGGTCTCCAATCCAGTTCTTGCCTTTCAATACTCAAAAAGGACATACTATTTTCTTGTCTCACTATTGCTCATAACAGTGAAGTCAGGGGGATTCTGAGAATCCAAAATGCCACAAAGCAAATGGCACCATGCAAGAAGGGAAGGATAGCTGCCCTGACAGGCCAGTGAGAGCTGAAATACCAACTGCAGCTTTAACCCTTCCTAGTCAGGGGCATTCTGAGAATCCAAAATGCCACACAAGCAAATGGCACCATGCGAGAAGGGAAGGATAGCTGCCCTGACAGGCCAGTGAGAGCTGAAACACCAACTGCAGCTTTAACCCTTCCTTACTGCTGGGGAGAACTGTCAGACAAAACCAACTGCACACCAAAGCATGGGACAGGTTCCAGCACCTGGAGCAGTGTCAGATGGGCAAATCAGGACCGTTGCCACCGAGCCCTTAAATGAGCTTGGGGAGGTCGCCATCCTGGGCCCTGGCCACTTGATCCTCCAGCTCTTTGGGATCATCTAGTACGGACAGCCATGCACCAAACTCAAGCCAGGCTTAAGTACTGTGTGAAGACTTTGTTTTGCTGAAGCTGGGCTCTGCAGGGAAGCTTCTCAGCCAGGCCTTACCTCACCGATGGTCCCAGTGACATACTGATCAATGGCATTAGAGATCTCTGCTCGCTTCACGCCCGCTTTGAACTTCATGGAGAGCACACGTGGGTGGTGCCGGAGCCACCAGTTGTTTGCCTTGTCCCCAGCCAGACGCGTGCAGTGGATCCGGGACTGCTGGCCAGCTCCAATACCTATGACCTGAAGCATATAGATGCAAACCACAATCACACCTTGCTGCACAGAAATCACAGTCAGAGCTGTGTTAGGAAAGACCTCCCACAAATTAGCTGCTCCTCACTGAAGCAGAAAAAGAGTGTAGGCAATAAGCAAGAAAAACTTTGAAAATACCTGCATCTGCAATCCTGTAAATTGGTTACAGGGTCAGCTTCCTGCACTGCTAACTTGCACAGCTCTGCTGAGCTGACAGTCGCTCTGTTCTTTCATCCTTCTAAACAACACAGCCCCAGCTATCAGAGTCAAACCGTTAACCTCAGGAGAGTGACACAATTAGGGCTTTTGTTTAAGGCAAAACAAAATCCCTTCGCCTGTTCTTGAAAAGAGCACTTCAGTTAACGCCATCCTCCTTCCTAGTGGGCTAGGCATACACAGCTCAAACAGATCAGCTGGGATACGTAGTGAACGACAGGACAGTCTGTCTGTCAAGGCTAATAAAGTAAATCCACGGCTCAATCAGAAAGGCTGGTCAGTAGCACAAATTGACAAGGCCTTGGAGCTACCAACACATTTCCTACTCTGCCACCTGCCAGAGAGTCCAGGGTTTTTTTAAAATAACTGCTGCTAACCTAATATCAAACACAAGTGCTATTAAATAAAACAGACCTAGTGCTTCCAGAAGCAAAATCCAAAAGGTGATTTCTTTTCCTCAAGGAAGCTGTTATGAAACTACATTATTTGCTCAGTTTCCACTTGCTTTTATCAGATCACTTCCTTCAGAGATCTCATCAAACACATTCTACCTCCGTTCATTTTTTCAGGTACATTGTAGATTGAAATATGCAGAGACATCTTTGGAGTCTGGTGGTCAAGTAACTCGGTGAGCCACCTCTCGCAATTCAACACGCAAAGCAAAAACCTCTTGCATCCCACCTGCGCTGGCAAACCCACCCTGGAGACAAAGGCAACTCTTGGGTGCTGACCCCACTGAGACCTGAATGTGGCTGGAAACACAGAATCACAAAATGCGTTGGGTTGAAATGGACCTTTTAAGGTCATCTAGTCCAACCCCCCTGCAGTAAGCAGGGACATCTTGGTTACCAGACACTGGCAGAAGAACCCCTGCAGATGTGGGGTGCCTGCAGTCACAGCTGGCAAACACAAGGGACTGAGCTAAGGTCTCTTGGGTTCCAGATTGTCTGCTGGCCCTCAGCTTTGCCCCTGCCGTGACGTGCCATGGCTGTCAAATCTGGGCTGGGAAAAACTTTTCTCTGTGGCTTTCAGAGCTGCAGGTCTTGCTTTCCAGAGAGAGCTCCTGCCATTTCAAACCAGAGAGCTGATGGAAAACAAGTCTCTCTCCTATAATTTCCTCCTCCTATGAAGCCACAGCTGAATTGTTCACCAGACTGCTCGCATGGCAGACTGCTCCAGGGACACCGTGTTGAGGCTAGCGGTTCTGGCCAGTGCCTCAGAGTTTCCAGCTCATACTGAAACAGATGGTAAAGCTATAAGTCAAAAGCTGTCCTCAAAGGAATGAATCATTTGTCTTCTCATTCATCAAGACACAGTGACTTCACCTCTTACCAGAACCATAAAACATGCTGCTGCTGGATACTGTTCCTCCAAGGAGTAAACAAAAGGCTTAGGTTGCTACCTAATACCATCTCCTCAGCTGTAACTGAAGTCATCACTGCTTAGTAATACTAACATCCTTGTGGGTTTATCACAAATGCTAAATAGATGCGAAGTTTCTCATGGCTTAGTGGCAGCCTCCCCCTCACAAACACTCCTGATGCCTAACCTCTGCTCTCACATCAACCATGTTTAACCTTCAAACATGCAGGGACCCGGCATCTCCACATTGGTCTATCGTGTCTGCCAGAGTTTTTCCTCTCTCATTGCACAAAGAAGAGGGCTTAAAATTGCCATACACAGCACACCATTAGCTATCACTCAGCCCTTAAGAGCAGCCCTAGCAAGCCAGGCTAGGCTAAGGCAAACATTTTTAGCTGGGGATGCAGATGGTGGAGAGTACTGCACAGACTGCTGGTACGAAAGCCAAAAGACCATGACACATCCCAGGTTTCTGAAAAATATGATGTTGTGTGGCAGAAGCGTAGTGTCCCACGCCCTTTCCCAGCCAGAATGGTGCCTCATCTTCACCATGTACTTGTGAGCTGTGGCCTTGCACTCTGGTGATGGAGCTGGCTAGTCTGTTAGAAATCAAGCTCTCTTACCTGTCAGCACCAATCACCCTTCCCAAAAAGCGTGTTTTTCTTTTCTATCCGAGTTACTCAAAATGTTTAGTATTTTTTTTTGTGACCTGAAGTTTGTCAGAAGATGTGTAACTGCACTTTGGCTTATATTCAACAACTCTGAAATGGCCGAAGCTTTGCACTTCAGTTCAAGTGACGTGTCCTGTAAACTCCTCACAGGCATCCCCAAATCTACAGAGAGATTATCTGCATCATAGGGAAGTTTTTACAATGGCTTAATGGGCAAAAGGATATAAAAGCCGCCTCCTTCTGATGAGTCCACATTATTTTAGATGGAAATTCACAGTTACAACCTGGAAAAATGTGCTGATAAGATGCACTTGACTAGAAAATGGGTGATCCAGAGAAAGTGAAATCCTTTTTTGTAAGAAAATATTTTTTGATGCAAAACTGAAGGGGAAGATATCTTCAGTCTAACCTGGAATTTCTGGTCTCAAGAAGAGAAATCAGGAAGTTGAGCTCCTGCTAATGCAAACTACAGCCTTGTACCTGAAGGTACACTGGCATGTCCGAATGTATCTCTTCTCCCCCTTTTTCACTTTGTGTTTCTTTCTCTTTTGCTTCTTCCTACACCTTATTTCTCTCTTAAGAAAACACAGCTGAAACTCAAAATCCTCCACAAGAGAATCCTTCCCCCTCTATTTTCTGTCTGTTTTCTACACAAAAATTAAGTTTCTTTCAGAATTTAATCTCCTGGGAATCACAAAGTACTTAAGTAGAGCCTATTAAGTGTGAGGAGTAATGGTAGACAGTAATACAGGGTGAGTAGAAAAATCACTTCATAAAACCAGCTTGGGTGAAAACTAAGAATTGCTTGATCAAAACACTCTGGCTTGCAGGAAAGCCAAACCTGCCCGACAGCTCAAATGCTGCGCAAAAGCACGGAGTGGACAAAATGGACAATGCCCAAAGGATCCTTGCAAAACGATCCAGGATACATAGACCTACGCTGAATAATAAGTGAAAGCAGAAACTCTAAATACATTTGAAATTATAAAAATTAAATGAAGGACTTGACAGTTGGGAAGACAAACAAACAACAAAGCAAATGACAAATGTCTGCACCATGGGTAGAAAACAGCAAGGTAGATTAACAGGTTTGTTTTATCCTACTGCACAGTGATTAAAGAAAGAGAATAATCTTGAATTACTAATTTAAAACATGATTGTATCATTAAAGAAAGTGTAAATCAACACGTTACAGACAGGCTTCGGTGCTGAAAAGTCAGACAGAACAAGCAATAGTGTTTATTGTAATTAGTGGCAGCTGGCTTCCTGCAAATTAAGTGCCACTCAAGTCCATAAATGCCTTCTCTCACTCCATGCTTTCCTATAAGTTATTAACACAAGCATCAGCCCTTGCTGGAGTTGCCAATCCACTCCTGAACTGAACAAAGCCAAGCTGTCTAAAACATTCTGGATGTCTGGCACACAAAGGTTTTGCTAAGCGACAGAGATGCTGCGAGGCTGAAGTAACCCCTGGAAATGCAAAAGCAATAGAATTGAAAGTAAGCTGGGCTTCCCAGGCTTGGCTCACATATCTCAAAATGAGTCAAAGCCTGGAAAAGCATTTTAAGTGTAACAGTCTGGAAGGTACTTTTCATTTCTGTTCCTGATCTGTGCTGGTTTTTGGTTTGTACCCACATATTCCTGTAGGCTTCTGATGGTACGTCTCAGTAGCTGACGTGACCGCTAGTTAGTTCTGCACAGCATCAGCAAGGAGAATCCAAGTGAACCACTATCTTAGGAAGACTGGTTTCCAGTGGGACTTATTTCCTTCCCCACCTGCATCTGAAGAACAGTGGTCTCGATACTTAACAGTCTCAGGAAGCCCTTGGAGATTTTAAAACCAGAAGGGAGCTCCTATCTGAGCTCCTCCATCACTACCTATAGCATGTGATACCGCTGTTTCTGCATTTGGACTGTGACAAGTCTCTTAAGGAAGACACTAAGCTTTGATCTGAAGACCCCAATGGAGATTCACCACCTCCTTGATTAAGTGACTGTAACGGCTGCTGACCTTTACAGTTAAAAAAAGTCACTTGTTTCTTAGTGCAGTACACAGACTTACTGTTGCACTCCATCTTAAGGGCATTTTCCAACCTAAATGATTCCAGGATTCTGTGACTTCTGATTTTGGCCTTCCCTGTCACATATATAACAAATGAAGACAACGCACATCTGTATTTGATTAAAATATATGCCTGCAAATACGCAAAAACATCAGTGAAGCCCAGCTAGTTCAATCCCCGTCTGCCCACAGTGCTCCTCACTCCCCCTCATGCTTTCTCCCTTCCATATGGTACATGCGTTACCACGCTCATTTCAGAAACATCTGCAGCACCACGGTAAGCCCAGACTTGCAAAAGCACTGAGGAAGTTGTTGCTGTAGCAAGGGAAAAGGAGCAAAGATAGCGACCCCTGTGGTCTGGGGCGATGAGAACTAACACTCTTGAGCACAGACAACCATCTGAAAGCAAGAAAAAAAATCCCCGAAGCCAGATAAAAGAAAAATGCCACATCTCCAGAGACACATTTACAAGAGCCGTACAGGACAAGACCCCAGAAAGTGCCGTGAGACAGCAGTGCAATGTTTTCAGGCTGTAACAACCATCTGACAAATGCAGGGGAGTACTGATGCAAAAAGGACAGTGTTTTTGCAGTTCATTCACAGCCTGTTCCTGCAGGGTACACCGTTTGGTCCATTTTACTGATTTACAATATACTCAAGCTCAAGATCAAAAGCATTCTTTGTCTTTTTCTGCTCTTTTGGGTTTTTTTGTGTTTTTTCTTAATAATCCAGGCCTATGGAAAAGTTACCATGAAGAGCAGAGAACCAGCTAAACAGCTGTATTATGAGAATGAGCTGCTGGGCAAAAATACAACTTTTAATAGATTTACAACAGGTTTTGGATAACTGATTTAAGCTGAACACCTAGTGATAACTTGGAAAGAAAGGATTTTTTTTTAAACTCGCGATTCATATCTCAGCTACACATTTGATAATGCTCCTAAAAATCCCAACATCCATCATAAGCTTTTAAAAAAAAAACAAACAAGGAAAAAATCAAGAAGACTAGATTACTACTGCCCCAAAGGGGAAAAAAGAAAGAACATCCAATCCTTCTTATAAAAAAAGTGAAAACAAAACTAAGAACCATTTCAGCAGTCAGAATCCAGCTGTGAAATCCAGTCATTTCCTAAGGCTCTATACAGAGTATAACATATGTACATGCCCCCAAAAAATTGTATAGGAGGACAGACTAGTTAGAAACGACTCAAGGCCAAACTTGCAGAAGCACGTGAGAGCTTTTCCAGCTCTATCACTGAAAGGGCCAGCCCTGTCATTACCACAAAAAAAATCCAAACTACACTGAGGTTTTGAAGCACCCTCTTGAGAACCACAGGTTTTGTGGCCGTTCTGGCTAGGGCAGTTCATGTGTACCTGTTTAATAGCTTCCTGTACACTAAATGATTTGAAACCCCCAGCCTGACAAAAGCACGCTCTGACCAGCTTGGCTGTGACAGTGTGGCTCTGCAGAGCTGCCCCAGCTGGTTACCTGCCCATCCTTGGCGTAGCAAACCGAATTGGACTGGGTGTACTTGACAGCGATGCTGGCAACAATCAGGTCTCGGACAGCAGACTCGGGCAGCTGAAAGAAAAAGGCCACTGTCAACAGCCCATGCTAACAACCACGAGTAGCCAGCTGGTTACTGATCTGCAAAGCCCTGGAAGCCATCAACAGTACTATATCACGGGGAAGGAAAACAAAGTCACGAAAAATCTCCTGGTTGGTTCAATTACGATCAAATTTTGTTCAGATTAAAAACTGCAAATGATTGGTTTGGCAGCTAACCTCATAGCTCAGAGGGATAAGAGTCGTACCAGGTCAAGAGGGCTCTCTCACTGACCCTAAGCCCGCAAAGTCTTCTCCTTCTGCTCACCGTCATCAGGTATGCTCGTAGGCGAAATGAGCACATGCTTAAGGACACACAGGGCCAGCACAATAATAATAATAGCTCCTAATATCCACATTGAGTATTATGTTTAAGTCCATTCCATTATTAATTGGTCAAACTGATTTTTATTACCTCAGTGTCTGAACTTGTTTCTGAGCCCATGACTAATCATGTGCTCACTGACATTTTATTTTTTTTTAAATGAGGACAAGATCAGAGACAAAGAAATAACTGATAATTTCCTTGTGATGTGAACTCTAAATGCTAAGCAATATCAGCAAGGACAGAGTTTATACAACACACTGTACAAAAAAGGGAGAAACAGTCAGTAAGAATGAGGTCATAGTGGATCCTTAGCACATGGTAGTCTCACCATAAGAAATTACACACGGTAGCTTCTTATAAACACTAAATAAAAATATTTTGGTAGTCTGAGATAAAGGGCAAGATTCAGCTCCTCTTATTTATGCAAGGAATCAAAACAAAGGCGAACTATGCTGATTTACCCAAGTATATTCGGTCCAGACAGTTTGCTGCATTGTTTTGTTAAGAGCCAGTTCAATCTCATTAAAACATTTTTAGAGCCCTTAAAATAGAACAGTGTTGACTTCCGTGATGAAAGGACACCAGTTCATTCCACCAGTCCTCAAGCTCGTTTATCATCTGACACTTACATTTTTATTCTTTGTAACAATGTTCTTGAACAATGACCGGTCAATGACTGCATCATTCCTCTTCTGCATGAGGTGCAATCCATAGAGGGTTCGAATCTCATTGTCGTCTGGCTCGTAACGGGGATCCATCTAAAAGCCAAAGGACAGGCCAATAAAACATTCTTAAAGCAATTCAAAGGCAACGTTCAGCAGTAGCTTAGGTTAAAATACATCACCTAAAGAATTCAAAATAAGTGAAATGTTTATACAAATCACTGTCAAATCATCAGAAGTGATTAGAATTAACTGGAGCAGCAAGGTCTCAACCGCATGAAGTGACGTTTACAGGGGGAGGAGAGGTAATGCAGTGTACATGAATATATACAAATGCCCATGTTGCGAGCCACAGAAATCTACAAAGTCTTCTAGTCTTTCACAGGAAGAGAAAAACACCCCCACGAAAAGAGCCTTCCAGTATTCCACAGGAAGGTAGAAATATTTTGAGCTGCTTCATACATGCCTCGAGGCACAATTCCCAGCCCTCTTCAGCATTTAACAGTGAACGCAATTATTTCCAGAGACGCACTCTCTTGGGGCACATCTCCAAACAAGCACGCAGCACGGTCAATTTACGTCAGTGCAAGAGGTAAAGTAAAACTGCATTCAGGTTTACCCGTGCATGGGCTTATTTAAAATTTTGGTAGCCCCAGTTCATCTTATCGAGACACGAAGTAAACCAGATTAAGGCCACCAGCTCTAAATAGGAGCATGCATACGCTTAATGTGGTCTCCCTAATCCGTTTAAAGTTGTTCAGATCAACTTGCCTTCGCATCCCTTTGCAGACAGGCCCTGAACATACAGCCCTTGCAAAGCTAACTGAATTCAGGAGGAAATCAGCTGCCAAGATTATCTGCAGTTTCATTCCTTCTCATCTGAAGCTCCTGACCCACCTTCTACAGCACTCCCCAGTAGTAACGCTACAATCACAACTTCAATCCAGCCTTGGATTTTCTTTTGTAATGTTATAGTAAAGTTCTCTGCTAGTTTGTCTCTCCAAGTCAGGCAGAAATAGGACTAGTCTGGCTGCTCTGACAGCATTCTGTAATCTGTTAGTCATGATCACCAAAACTGGATGATTTTGAAGTCCCAACAATCACTGCGGGAGCCAGGAAGGCAATGCAATGCTGACTTGATCACACTCTATTAATATTCCTTGACAAGCATCCTGGTTGCAATACATAAAGGTGTATCATTCAAGGTCCGAACGCTGTCTCTGCTGCCATCTTCATCACTGACTGTGCTAAAGTCTGTCCCTACAAATACCACACACCCAGACAAGGCCTCCCCCAGCAGTACACTGCACACCCTTCTCACTGCCAAGACTCACAACATCGCTGAAGCACTCTATCTTAGATACAAAGAATTTGGGGAGGGAACAAATTCAGCAGAAGTGAGCAGAAAACTGGCAAAGAGCGGAAAGAGAACACAGAAATTCTGTCTCTTTGAAGTATTCTTGCTGGTTCATAGATTTAATTACCTTAAATCCACATCACTTTGAAAGCCAAAGAAGGTATTAATAAAAATACTCCCCTCTAGGACTATAGGCTAAATGCAACCACAACACTGCTGGTGGAATTCCAGCTCATACAGGAATCCCAAAAGATCCAGAGGAAACCACTTCCATGCACTGTAGGGGTGCCTGGATCAGGCCCCCAGCTATTTGGACACTAACATCTATGAAAAGCAGTTACAAGAGAAACAGGAGAGTTAGAGCTGAGCAGGAATACAAACCTGGAGGACACAGTAACCACCATTCTTTTTTTTGGCAAGAATTTTGAGAGCTTCTTCCTCATAGCCAGGAGCTACCACACCATCTGATACCTGCAACACACAGATTACAGCTTCCACGTGACAAAAATAAAATAAAAAGAGGGGCTAATACTGAAAAAGCTCCACCCACTGTTTCCAAAAAGGCACTGAAGGCACATCTCACAGGGTCTATATTGACCAGACAATACCAAAGGCACTACTACATTACCGGTTTCAGTTCCAGAAACAGCTCTTGGCAGGAGTTAGTGAAAAATATCCCACCACCACTTTAAGTAGAATGGAACTAATAACTAATATCTCCCCTCCAGGAGAAACAGTTCATGCACAACATGCTCACTTTTCTCAGCCCTCAGTAAACATGGCTTAAACCCCCCCCCCTCAAATTGTTATTTCAACAGTGACACTCCTGACGAGGCAAAAACATTGGCAAAAGAGCTGTTAACAGCGTTGAAACTGAAGAGTTTACATTCATCAGTGCCACAAAGTAATCTACACCTTTCACATTCCTATCCTACACCATAGGTGGTCTTTTTTTGGGGGGGGGTTGTTTTTAAGTAATAGTACACCAAATGTTATTCTCACAAATGAACGCATTTGGTAACGCATTAACTCCCTGTTGTTTAACTCAGTATTTAAACAAGTGACTTGTGCAACGCACTCAGCTACGGAGCTTTACCAGGAGGGTTGGACCAGTGATCTCTAGAAGCCCCTTCCAACTCCAACAATTCTGTGATTCTCTTAAGTTGAATCCAGAAAAGCAGAAAGTGCAGCCTGGAAAGCTGAGCCTACACGGAACTTGCACCAGGTGGCAGGGAGCAATGCCTGCCTTGGGCAAGAGGGTGGCATTCGGCTCTCTGGCCTCTGCTGCTGTCATTACCGCCGTTCAATGGCCAGATAATTGCAACAGTGCGATCAGGGTTCATTTCCTGAGACCTACTCGGAGGCTGAGGTTTGCAATCATCACTTGGAAAGCAGCGTTTCAAGCACTGGTATTTCACAGCCTCTCACACAGTCAAGTTTTAACTGGTAGGAAGGAAAAGGCATGGAAAGATCTCAGTGTAAATTCTGCACTCTGGCTATCGAGTTACACAAACTGCCCAATCAACACTCTTTAGTGAAACGGGTCAAATACAAAAAGAATGGCTGCTAAAACCCAATGACTACGTCTAGTGGGATTCTCCTTTTCACACCCCAATGATTTGGTGCTGTGTAACTAACCTCTCTGGAAATAATCTTGGCAGTAGCCACATCGCAGGTATCGGAAAGAGCAATGAAGTCGCCAAAAGACGACATCCGATCAGCACCTGCAAAATGAGGTTTTTAGTAAGTTATCAAACTACAGCATAATGCAAATAAAAGTCTTTATTCCTACAATCCAGTTGATTTCCAGGAGTGCTAATAATTTAATCCCACAGTAAATAATAAACAAGTCATACAAGAGCAACAAGGATGAAAAATCCTACCTCAAACACTTGCACCTTTAAATATTCCCACATTTCAGATATTCTTCCTTCTTCACTGAATTTATCAAAGCTCTAACCCTCTAATGACTACCCTCACTGCCGCAAGCATCTCTGCTGTGGCTGTGGTGGCAAGAGGATGAGGCAAGGCAAGGATTGCACAGAAAGATTTTAGATGGGAGACAGTTGGAAAAAGAGGAAAGCTTTTAGATGCCTATGCTCCCACCTGGCTTTTTTCCTGCAAGAAATCAGACCCAGAAATGTAGCTAAAAGCAATTTTTTTTTTCCAGAATAAATACTCTCTGTATTTAATGGCATAGTTAAGGTGAACCATGGATCTTCTACTACTTATCAAGGTCAATTCTTCTGTCCCTGCCATTCTAATGGTGTATTTTTCTACCAATCATACAATGATTTTCTGAAGGCAACATTCAAAGACGGTCTTTAATTTGGTGAGAATGAATCCAAACCAGTGTGCCCCTTATCAAGTCTGTTTGCTTTGTTTTCTATAGTCTGTGCAGATTTTCTAGGAATGCCACGGAAAACAAGAGATTTAGCAAAGTATCTCAGCTAAGCAGAGGAAGCTATTTTTATTTAGTTAATTTTAGAAATTTTTTTTTTAGTTCCTCAGTAAAAAAGCATTAAAATGCCACCAACTAAATGCCAGGCAGAAACATTTATATTCAAATTAAGTATTCCTGAGCACCCTATCTGCAGTGGAAGGTTGAGTGAGCTACCAGCACAGCCGTTTATCCAGATCCTTTAGCCAAAACCTCTCACAATTATATACGTGAATTTGAATTAAAAAAAAATTAAAATCTCCATAGGTCTTCTACAGACATCAAGGAAAGGAATCCAAAATGACTTTAGCCTCTTGGGGACAATATATAAGGTTTGGTTTTAGGCAGGGAGACAGTTCATTTAGTCGGTCAGATCCTTATGGAGAAAAATCTGATAAAGGAGGAGCAGAGTATGGAGACAAGAGTTTGTGAAGTGTGAAGCATGGAGCATGCTGCTCGGCCAGAGAACCGTGCTCAGCTCTTTGGACATGCTCATTTAGTCCTGAGGGTCTCACCTCGGCTTCGCGCGTAGGCAGACGCTAAGGGCGTTAAGGTCTTGTGGAAGTCGTGCACCATGCACACTTGCGCCTCCTGCTCGCTCAGAGGTATTCCAACAGCAGCACCTAGCGGGAAACACGAGCCAGAGCACTCAAACCGGATTCCTCTCGCCGGTCCCTGCCCCTGGGACCAACTCGGACCACCAGGGTCAAGGACAGGGACACCACTGGCAGGGCACACCGAAAGGCATGGTCTGTTCAGAGAGAAAAGCCCAGCAACGAGGAGCCACCCTACCTGCAGGACTGACGTGTTTGAAGGAGGCTGCGGCGGGGATGCCCAACGCTTGCTTGAGTTCCTTCACCAGCTGCCAGGCGTTGAGAGCGTCACACAGGTTGATGAACCCCGGAGAGCCGTTCACCACTGCCAACAGCACACAAATGGACACGTTAGATCAGGCGGAGGCTGCTCCCCACAATTTGGGCAGCAAGCTGAAGAGATTTCTCCCACCAAGAACTGAAATCACTATGAATTATTCTTGCTAAATGACTCTTGGCTCCTCAGCAAGGTTAAGTACCCTGAAAAGCTTCTGTGACTTGTAAGGAACAAGTCTTGAAGTTCAGAAGATGCCAATTCAATTCTGCTCCCTACTAGAAGCTGCTGACATGATTTTGGAGCAAGACACATGCTGACTCCGTGCACCTCCTCTCTTGTAAAAGCAGAACAAAAGAAAAAAAGAACATTCTCCCTTATGTTCTTTGAGTTCTTCAACTGGCAGCCATGTGGAACAAACGCCATCTATTTCTGAGGAAGCTTACCAGAGCTTGACTTTGACCGAGGTGCAGAGGCAGTGCTGCCAAGGAAGAACACAAAAAGCACATGGTGACACAAAAAGGTTGGGAAGGTACTAACTAACTAAGGAAAACGGAAAGGAGCAAAGGCTCTTAAAAGGATAACATGGTTTTCCTTTGCAAAATACGGATCTGATGTCAAGCAGAAGGTGCAGCACGTGAATCTGCACAAAGTGTCTTCAGTGTGGTCACAATTTCACACCAAGAGAGAACCCAGAGCTACCATAAACCTTGTGGGGGTCAGCAGACAAGCTTTCCTGTCTCACACAGCCCAACTTGCTCATTGCAAAGCCAGTGCCTCTTAGTAACAAAGCAGCGTTAAGGCACTGCTAGCCAACCCTCGGACTGAAGTACAAGAGGGCATTTCGGTTCCAAAAGCAACTGGCAGACAGGTCCAACCACCTCCTTCCCCAGCCAGCCCAGAGCTCCCTTTTGGCCAGCGTGGCCTAGGCCTCACCTGTCAGGGGCAGCTTGGGTCTCACGGTGTAGAGCTGCGCAGGACTCTGGTGAGGATTCATGCCGTACCTCAGGGGCAGCTGGGACACCCCCTTGCTGTACTCTTTCCTGAAGTAGTCAGAGATGGCTGCATCGTACTGAGCAGTGTGGGTGAAAGCCTGGGGATGGAACGGGGGGACACCCATCAACTCAAAAACATCAACTTACAAAGTTTGGTGTTTAAAAAGCTGAACAAACAAAAGGCACACAAATCCGGCGTAGCCCTTCACGGCAAGCAAATGCAACCTACCTTCAGCGCAAGGTGACGCCTGGTTTCTACAGAGGTGTCTCTGTCCCTTGATGTCGCCATCTCTTTAGCTACCGCAGAGTAGTCTGCAGGGTCACACACAACGGTCACACGAGCGTGGTTCTTGGCAGCCGCCCGCAGCAAGGCAACCCCTCCTGCAAGGGAAGGATGGAGGCGTGAAGCACTTTCCCTCTAGACGTGGTACAATCAAGAGCTACGTGTGAGGCCAAGAAGGGACATGCGCCAGTCGACCGTTTGTGCCAGATGAACGTGCTCCCCTCTCACCAGCAAGGAGAAGAGACTCTTAAAGTGCTCTTCAAAACGCACAAGGATGGCGAGTTTGACTCAATCCACTGGTGAAGACACACATCAAATGGCCTTTGCAGCCACAGGCTGCGGTGCCAAGGGAAGAGGTCACGGGTCACGATGAGCATCATCGGCAAGAACATACTCAAGCAGCACAGACACGTCCTGAAGAGGACGTCTCTCTCCACTTAAGCATCATTCTGCAACACAGGGCTGGGGAAGGGTCTGCAGGAAGATTTACTTCTACACTGCCAAGCAACAGAGGTTCCCAAATCTCTCTGCAAATATTAATGAATCCTGCCCAGATTCTCCACGTAAGATAAAATTCCACGCTTCCCCCTTAAGTCTGACTCTGCAAAGCTCCTATAACACTTCAAATCATACAAGATAGTAGGTTGTTGCAAAGGAAAAGTAGAGGCTGGCACTACTACATGCAGAGTGAGTATTACTCAACAAAACATTTAATGGAGAGCTCTGCTGGGCATCATTTGGACCAAACTACTGCAAGAAAATTCAATCTCAGTCCAACATTATGGCACAAAATTGTGCCTATGTTGTTCACAAGCTGCCTAGCAGAGACACTGCAGTGAAGGAACAGCAAGTTAATAACCAGCAGGAAGAGCAGAACTGCTGATGATACAGGTGTCTGTGCTTCCAAACACAGGTCCTAACTGTTCTCCCACAGATGTAGACCAATCCCTCTCCTTGATCCTGAAGTGAAGTTTTTTGCAATCCCTGGAGCACTTCCAGTGGTGCAGCTTATTTTGTCCAAAGCTCGCAGATTTTTACTTTCATTACACTGCCAGAGGCTGAAAAAGAAGTTCAATCTGCAAAAAAAAGGAAACGTGCTCCACCTGGCTCTTCTAGCACAGCCTTCTACAGTACATCAGGCTCGCTCTTGTGGTCAGCGTGACTTGCCCACCTATGTAGCGTGGCTTGGCAGTCCGTTACAGCAGCCTCCTGCCATTTTAATCATAGACCTGCTTAAAAGCAATGAGGTTTACCCAATTATGCTTTCAGTCTGCTCCTTGCAACTCCTGAGCCCTTCAGCAGCCTTCTTTTACAGCTGTGGCCTTCTACAGTACATCAGGCTCGCTCTTGTGGTCAGCGTGACTTGCCCACCTATGTAGCGTGGCTTGGCAGTCCGTTACAGCAGCCTCCTGCCATTTTAATCATAGACCTGCTTAAAAGCAATGAGGTTTACCCAATTATGCTTTCAGTCTGCTCCTTGCAACTCCTGAGCCCTTCAGCAGCCTTCTTTTACAGCTGTGCCAACAAACCAAAACACCAAAAAATCGAAAAAGAACACCAAACAGAAAAAGAACTGAGACCACGTGGAGACAAGAAGTATCAAGTCTGTCAGGAGAATAGATTTGCTAATCCTTGAACTTACCAATATCAATCTTTTCCACTGCCTCTTGCACAGTTACACCTGGAGAAGATACAGTCTTCACAAAGGGGTAGAGGTTACACACTACAACTCTGAGAATTGAGGGGAAAAAGCAGGGTTACTCAATGAGAAATAAAAAAGGACAAAACCAGCCTTGGAAGGCACAAGGTACTACCAGCATTTTTACAGTCTTATCTCTCAGATTAGGGACCAACATGAAACCCTGTAGCCAAGGCTTCTTTCTTCAAAACATTTGTCAGTGGCGTCCAGCCAAAGGGCAAGTGATGTTATAGTGGTGAAAGAGCACACGCATTACACAGTTTAACTGACCTCTGCACATTGAACAGCATTACAGTGGACAGAACCACAATTTACAGAAGTTAATTAAAACAACGAGTTCCTTTAAATACAGGGGCTTGTGATTAAATGTTTAGTGATTTTGGTGGACAACTTGAGCCGTCTGGAAGGACTGTGAAGAGGGCTCTCAGCAGTACTGAAAACAGGCATCTACCAACTTTCACAAGAGTGTAAGCACCCAGGGCAAGGTCTGTTGCAAACAAAGTACAATCAATCCACAATGTGTCTCCACTTTTCCTTTGATGCCTTTTACTGTCTGTTCTATTTTTAATAGCTTCTCCTCCTCAGTCCATTCACACTCCATAACTGTTGCAAACCATCAGGAATCTGTGGACTTTACTGCTGCTAATGCTTTTATCCGCGGAAGTCAAGACAATCAATACCAAGGTTTCCTATCTTGACTCGGTTATGTAAATTTTATGCAACTAGACAAAGTTGCATAAAGACTCTCAAAGACTCTCCTGCTGAGGATCAGCTCCTTCTGCTTTATGCAAGACAACTCAAATCCAAATTATTACTCCAGATGCAAGCACACTGTAAGTCACTGATGTGAAGGCACGTTACTCATCTCAGCTGAGCCTGCTTTAATATGCAGCATCCTCTCAAGAGCCACCACTGCTGAGCCATCTATGAGGATTCCTGCAGTTTTAAATCTCAGGTTTTCAAATTCAGCCTGGAAATCCATCCATCCTAGGCATGCCAGTTTTTAAAAATCATTCTAAAAGTGAAGAGGCATTCTGGCCTATTCACTACAGTCAAACTGTATCTCCCATCCTGGCTCTACCTACAATTTACTGTGCTCAGTGCAGCCACTCATTTCTAAACCGGGAGCTACCCGCTGACACAGAATTGGTTACGCACAGTCACTAGTTACATGACAAAACCAATCAGCTAAACACAGTCCCAAACTGCCCTGTGTGAGTGTACTGAGCAAATACATTCCAACAAAACCTGAAAAAAAATAAATCTTTGGTATGTTAGTGCACAAACTGTGTTAGTTCAGCTTCTGGCTGCAGCTTGCTCACTTTCATGATGGCTCTCCAAGAAAGCCTTCTGTCTGTTATCTTGTGTGTTTTCCGCCTGTACCAAGTGATGTGTGTTCCTGACCCACTTTTCACATCGACTCTTTATTTATGTGTTGAAACTCAGTAAACATTATGCAAATATCAAAGGTATATTTACTAAGCAAGTATTTCAAAATCAGGAATTGTCATCTGATCAGACACCCAGAGCCAAATTGAGGGGAGATGCATCAGCTTGTAAAGCACTGACGTCAACTCTGCAAGTGTAACGTGGTCCAACACTGGCTAAACGTAAAGTCTAAAAATTCCCAAATAACCAGAAGAAATATGAACCTTTGTTCCCTGTGGAAACTACAATGTAACTTCCTTGGTTTAGCTTTCTGTTACTACAAGTGATGAAGATGCATCTGTGGAAAATCTTATGTTTAAAAGCATAGTATCTCCTGACAGGGGAAAGGAAGGAGACTGTAACACCTTCCCACTAGAAGGTCTACAATCCCTACTGCTCCCATTCACTGGTGCTGACTGGTCTCCAGAGTTTATTTCTGATTGCCAATGAATTGCAACATGTCCTCCAACATTTACCTCACAAGGCTGAAATCCTGTTTGTTCATATCAGCATTATCTTCTGGAATATTGCGAGCCAAAATGCCTAGTTAAAGAAACAGTACATCTTCATTAGAAGAGATAGTTAAAGCACCAGCATTTTTTTAATTCAACATCTTCCTTCAGACTATCATAAGCTTTTTGATTCTACTTCGGACAACATTCCTCAGCCTGTGCTCCTCTACCTTTACTCCATTTCACTGACTCCTTGGCTGTTCAAATTCCATACTAACGGGTTGCGTTTTTTTCCTGCAATTCTAAATTCTAGCGTAAACATTCAGTTGCTACCCTTAAAACACTAAAGTTTCCATTAAGGAGTTCATGGAGAGGAGAAGGGCACCTGCCGCTCATCAGCAAACAACACACAAAGCCCAGGGAACAACAGAAGCAAGAGAGGCCGTGCCTCTAGCGGAGCAGCAGCGTAGGTGGCTGGTTTGCGTGTAGAAACTTGGAGAAAGACGCAGGCACAGAGTAAGCAGTGGCAGTCCCTGGTTCCAGGTCATCAGAGGAGACTGTCTCCAACCCTCAAGCACGATGGAAAACAGGTTCTGCTCAAGGGATCTCAAGCACCGTAACAGGAGATGAGGAAGCAGATGTGTTAAGGTGCAGATTGACCAATTCTCAGACATCCTCCTTACTGAAGAGGAGCCAGGGAATATCACAGCATGCAGAAACCACCCACGGAAGACTACGCTGTCATGTTCCTTATGCTAAGCACGATTCCTCCACAGGTTAAAACCAGTGGAGCGCTCTGCCTAAGTCTGAAACACACTCTGCAAAGAACATACGAAGACGTTTACAGAGAAACTCTGTTGCTTGTAGCCCTGAGGAGGAAAAACCTCTGCTAACGGCATAGATGCCAGCACAGCAACAGAGGAAGCAATTCAGCCACCATGCACTTCTCCACCCCGTGCTTTTCACCTCTCTTTCCGCTGCTACAGCAAATCTGTTCTCATTACTTGGTTCTTCCACACAACCCTTAAAAAAAGACATCTCTCAACCGCTTCTTCCCACCCTCACTGCCTGTGGATTCCTCTTTTATACTGAAAATATATTAGCAGAAACATACCAGCGTGGACTGCAGGATGAAGAGTTTTCACACGTCCACCTAACATTTCAGGGAATCCTGTCAGGTCCGAAACATCTCTGCTCAACAAGAAAACACAGCATGATAATAGACGTGCCATACCAACTTTACCTACAAGCTGAATGGTTACTATTCCCAACAGGGCAGTAATTTAGATCTACTGTTGGTTTTACTAGAAGAAGACTTAATTCCTAGAAGTTTTAAAGGCAGTAAGAAGGTAGAAATTAATCTTAGTCTTATTCTGGTCCACCTGTTACAAAAAAAAACCAAACCACCACCATTTTTGTGTCAATCACGGGGTAAGTCAGAGAGAAAACAGTGGTCCACCTGTTACAAAAAAAAAACAAACCACCACCATTTTTCTGTCAATCACGGGGTAAGTCAGAGAGAAAACACACGTGTGACTTCTCTAAACTTCAGCTTCTCAGTGAGAACACAATGCACAGAAGGCATATTACTAAATTGCTGGGAAAAACCTAAACTGAGTGACAGACTGGGACGCATCTCTCTTATGGGAGGCTGGAAACTTCAGTTTCTTCTGTCTCAGTGAGAACACAACGCACAGAAGGCATATTACTAAATTGCTGGGAAAAACCTACACTGAGTGATAGACTGGGACACATCTCTCTTATGTGAGGCTGGGAAGTAGTTCTGAGATGAGGCATTCTGTGATAAGATAGACCTGATTGGTTTTGTTACGGTTGGCTTTTGGGAACTAGTTAGAAAATGCTGCTAGGTACAGAAGGATTAGTAGAAATAGCCAAAATGTTGGTTTAATTCTCTCTCATTCTTCACAAAATGTTGATCTGTATCTTAAGCAAAAAGCTACATCTGACAGGAAACACAGAAAGGACACTGTGTTCTAAGTGATCCAAACCAAAAAAAAAACAACCCACAACATATAAATTTCACTACAAGCCCCCACCACAGGTCAAAGAGGCAACGACTGTTTTTCTCATGAATGGAAATACAAGTTCACGGGCCACACTCAATTAAGCAGTGTGGCTATTTCTCAAATACTCTGAAATAACAAAGATAAGTAAATCCCAAGTCAATATAATTTGTAGAAAGAGCAGATGACCATCCTCAAAAGCAGCAATACCTCACTACTCTTCTTCCCAGCCATAGCCAAAACACTATTTCACTGTTTAAAATGGTAAAAGAACAATAAATTGGAGAGAGAAGGGGAAATGTGTCCATCCTTTGCTTCAGGTTTCACTGATTGCACAGCCAACTTCCAAAAAAGTTGGAGGGACATCACCAAGTGCTGGGTATCAGCAGTAACAGGTAGCTCTGGGGATGGTGTATATTCCTGGTGACACATCCCACAGGCCTACCATGCATTCACTGGAAGCAAAAAAAGGAGTCACAGCCATCTGTCCTGCCAAATAATTGACAGATTTTTTCTCATCACTGCACTGGAAATAATTTTTATTTGGCTGGAGCTGGTTCTTAATCACAGCATGGAAGCAACTAAAGTTTCCCCAGAATCGTGGGCCAAAACAGCCAGTGGTGGCATCCCTGCCCATGACAGGGAGGTTGGATTAAATGATCTCTAAGGTCCCTTCCAACCTAGGCCATTCCATGATTCGATGATGATTCTACGTCCCTTCTCAAGAAGTGAATGCACAAAACTTAAAGGCTCTTCCTGATCAAGCTGGCCATCATGCTGGGAAAATTATTTGTGACAAGTGATCTCCAGCAAGCCTCAACATACCCCTGACATGTGTCAGCCCTGTCTTGGGACCAGGCGAAGATCAGCTTTCAGAAGGCTGCGAAGAGCAACCCCAGGGTCAGATTCAAGACAACCGATTACCTCACGGGGGAAAAAAGCCGGCTTGGGGCAGACCAGGCATCATCCCCAGCGCAACGCTCCCGACACCTCGATGCGCTGACCCGCGCGGCAGCACTCCTTGGCCTCAGTCAACCAACTTCTGGCCAAGACAGTTCTGAAATTTGCTTGAGGGTAGGTGTTTCTCCATTTTATTTTATTTTTGGGGGGGAAGGAAGACTTGCTTTCTGAGCGGTTTTCAATCCTTCTCGCTTCCAAACAGAGAAACCACTTTAAGCAACCCCAGGACTCAAACTGAGCATCTTTGGCGGAGACACGGCAGAAAGGGTGGTACCTGACAGCCAAGCCGGCATCTCTCAGGGATTTGGCGGTTCC
>NW_009726817.1:0-3553 GCF_000703405.1 Apaloderma vittatum
GAGTGCTGGGGCGTTTGGAGAAGGCCCGGGCTCTGACTGCAACTTGTATGACTCGCTAGGCTGGAAAAATACGCCGCCAAAAGAGGAAAGCGTAGCATTGCTTACTGAATATCTTTAAAGAATTCGAATCTTAGCGAAATCCACCTATGTAGGAACAGTTGGTGAGCACGGCACTCTCCTTCACAGTCACATCTAAAGCCTAAGGGGTGCTTTTGGCCAGCTGCAGCTAAAGCCCGTTTGGGGTCTTAGTGGATGATAAGGAAATTAATGGAATTTTGAAATGTTAAGGCAAGCCGAAGATTTTACTAAGCTTATCTGTCAAAAGAAAGAGCGTCACCTTTTTAATTTGTCCTTAGGGCCTGGGGCTGCACAGGAAAATGAGATCGCTTTTCTGCTGGAGTCAGTTCAGGCTCAGGGACCTCCTACTGAGTATTAACATGGAGCACAGTGGGCTGGTATTAACCGTGCTTCAAAAGCATCAAGATAGCCACCTTACTGACAAAGCACTACGTCTAATTGTGAGCAATATGACGGCTGCTCCACACATACCATTTATTTTTCCCTAATTCTATCTTGAGCTGTGATTAGACATCACCGAAAGAAACAGGCACTACCACAGCATTGTCTGTTTGGAAAGCTTATATGGAAAAATATTAACTACAACTTTTAAAATGGAACAAGTTCTTGGGACACCATGCTTTTCCACTTCCAGCAAAGCTATATAATTTTTAACCCATGCTAAAATCAGACAATTTTAGCTGGAAGTCCTTGAATTTTAAGTAGAGAGTTGGGGCCCTTGGTTCTTCTGACAGGACTGATGGGTGCATTTCCTGCAGTGACTCTCCCTGGGAGGTGCAACGTGCCCACATTGGTATGAGAACCCAAAACTGATATGAAGAAATCCTTTGGTTTGTGTCTTTCAACATTTCTGCTAGTTTATTCAAGCTCTTTCTCAAGTCATTATGCTTATGGGAATTAGAGGCAGTGTGAAGAAAAATCCTGCAAGAACTTGCAAGCGTACATTGCACAAACTTACTGAAAAATTCTCTGGCTGTGATGTACCGAGACGCCGCATTGGTTCCACAAGGACCACTAAGCTAAGTCATGGCAACATGTTGCACAATACCTGAAATGCAAATTGAATTCAAAAGCACCAAATATTTAAAAGAATAACTGGGAGGGGGCATCTCCATGGGACGCTGGCTGGCCTGCAAACCACCTGTCAGTACGTGAAGGGATGCCGAACGCAGAAAATGCACACGTCTCTGGTCCGACCAACCTCTACAGTGCTGATATGTGTGTCTAAGTGCAGCCTTTTAAAAGTCTGCATTGAGAAGAGCCAAAGGAATCATCGTATTTCCAACACAGACAGACCCAAAAGCACCAACATACACCAGTACGTACTGGCTACCGAATGGGTACCTGTTTTGCAGGACATTTCAGGCCTTTAACCATACCTAAAGTTGCTGCAACAGGTTCTGTTCGCATTTGTACCCAACTAGAAGCCACAGCTACAGGCATAGAGAGGAGGAGCAGCTCTCCCAGAATCAGGCAGCTGGCCAGAGGTAGACTATCTAATTCTCCACGTAGATCTACAGGACTTCTAGCAATTTGTTAATAATTCACGTTCTTTCCCCACCAGGGATCTGCTGTATATCAGGTATGGCATAGGACCCCATGCTTTAGTCTCTAGTATGAAAACCCTGGCTTAATTTAATGCATGCTAGCGGTACTCCCCCATGAATTACAACTGTATAGATGCAGGCAGGCCCCTGAAATAGCAATGCTTCGCATACATGTTGTGAAAGACAGGATATTTACTCTCATGCTTTGGTTTTGAACTGTCTCTGCAGAAAACAATTATGGAACTTGCAGACACTGTTGCCAATACTAAGATGTTTTTTGAATAACTGTGCCTGAATTCACTGTGCAATTGTATTTATAGTAAATAGGTAAATCTGGTTATCTACATATCTACGAATAGACACATTATGTATTATACGTACGCATACATATTTATCCCCAGTATGCTACAGTCAGCATTTCTCAAAATTTGTGTTTCACTTTGTTATCTCTTGCTCGGTTTGAGAGGCAGATCCACTGATCTGTGTTAGGGTTTCTAACACTGGTGGCTCTTTGGCAGCTCCAGATGAACATTTGAAGTGATTCAACCCAGGTCAGAAGATCAGAGAAGCAGCCATGTGGGCCAATTCCAATGAGTAAAGTTTAGGCTTGGAGTTAATTTATTGTGTTAATCACTCCTTCTCGTGGACTTTGGCCATGCTGGATGACAAAGCTTAGCGCAATATTCAGTGTACTGAGCCTCTTGAAAGGGCAAAACAAGCAACAATGCAGCACTTTCCTCAAGAGCAGGTTTGTTATGTTTGTTTTCTCTCTAAAGTGTGAAGTTTGGGATGGTGCGTGCCACCATATCCATTTCCTCCTGTAAGCCTGCCAGGAAAATAACACATGTTTCCATTTGGTAAGGCACACAGCACAAGTTAAAGTGTGCACGTCAAATTAACTTGTAATAAACCAAAATTTGCCTTGTTCTCCTGGGAGATGAAATTAAATATTGTTTCCAAGAAGAATCACCATCATCATTCAGTAAGGGCACTGGGCATCAACTGTGCTAAGAATCTCTAAATACATTAAAAATACAGTGCCCAACAACAAAATCCATATCCCTGATTTCCTGAAGCATATTGTGGGATAACTTAGAACACTTGCTTCTTAAAATATCCGCTAAACCACTTGAGACAGAACAAGTCCAGTGACTGAGAGGCATTAGCGAAACAAAACTCAAGTCAAATCTCCCTCTACCTCCTGTCACCGCTCTGACTTCCTGAGTTTCTAAGGGTTTAATGTAGGACAGTTACATGAAGGATTTACTTACTGATTTTCTTCTGGATCGGGTTTTAACCCCAATTACCTCTCGCTTACTTGGGCTGTGTAAGGAGAACCAAGCTTTGCTTGGCTTCACAGACGACTTCTTCGTTAACTCTCATTACCTGACCCCAAATCCCTTGTAGATCATATCTTTGTGTTTGGAATACAGTTGGGCAGATGCTTTCAATGGACATTACATGACAATACCTTTTGCCAGGTAGATTTAAAGAGAGGAAGAAACTCAGCTTCTTTCACCAATTTTTCATCCTTCCTGCTTCTGTAAATAGATTACCAGCAAAGAGACCATCAGGAGTCCTTACAAATTTAAGTACTTACAGAAGCCTTTGGTCCTTGTGCTCCTGCCAACCATTCCATTTTGACCATGACTACTTACAGCAGACTTTCCTACCTGTTCCCACCTGTTTCCAGGAGGGAAGGAGCTCGTGATTTGAGATCAAATTCTTTCTAGAAGGGGCTCCAGGACTGATGGTGGCTCCAGGACTGAGCTCCCCTCTTGGCCTGGACTATGTTGCAACCACAGCATTGGCCATGAAGTGCTTGACAGGAGATAGAGGTTAAATATAAAGGAGAAACAAACAATGATCCTGAGAGCAGAGGGAGAACAAATGACCTTTTTCTTTTTTTCTGGAAGGAAAGCTTCCTG
>NW_009726817.1:3584-30124 GCF_000703405.1 Apaloderma vittatum
ATGAAAGAAAAGGAAAACCCATGTTTAACCCACTCCAGAAGCGTCAGGAGTTGAGCTGTTATAGGTGGAGCAAGATAGATGGTTGGACTCAGTGATCTTAAAGGTCTTTTCCAACTGAAATGATTCTATGAGTCTATGATTTTAGCATGCCATTCTCTTCTTCCCAAGGAATAGGGGAGGCAACCAGCTGGAAAGGGCTTTCTAAAGGGTAATTCCAGCAAGCAGCCAAGCTTCCAGGTATTCTCTTTAATCCCAGAATTTTCTGAACCCAGGAGTTACTGGGAAACCACATGATCTCAACGGATAAGGTTTGGGCAAACCCAGAACTACCCTGGGAAGAATTTCCAAATGAACAGCGTATTGGGCAGAAATGCTCTTGAAGCTGCTGTTATATTTGTGTTGATTGCCTCATCCAAACCCAGCAGGTACTTGTCTTTATGACTCTGGATCTTGGAGGAGGTTTATTTCACTTGGAGCTCGAATTCTTGAGTCCTGGGCTGTGTCCCTAATGCAGATTCACTGTGTTTCTTCGGAAAGTTTATTTAAGCTCCGTGCAGACCTTATTTGTACAGTAAGAATAATTCCGACTTACTTCACAAGGGGAGCGGGACAATTAATTAACAACTGTGAGGCACTACAGAAGTGCTAAATATTATTAATGGCTCCCAGGTTTTCTTCATTTGGAAACAGTGGCCATTTCTTCCCATAATGTTTTAAACAGTTGCTGCTCAAGGAGCTTAGATTGCAGATTCCTGGCCTGTGGTTTGTCCATAAATCATAGACCTGGAGCCTACCCAAGACACTCTCAATAGTCTCAGACGAGAGAAGACTCTGTTCTCAATCTGGCCCAGTGAAGGACTTTATGGGCCAGTCCAGTTTCACAGTCCTGAGCCAGACGTGAGAGGGATTCCATCCAAGTTTAAAAGCACGAGGCTTCAGGAATGTCCTTTCAAATTGGATTTCACTGCCTATAAATATTTTTCCATCTTCTGCCCTGGAGGATATAGGTTTGACTCCACAGCTGATGAGCCTGGGCAGGGACGGAGAAGGCCACACTGTTTATCACCAACAGTGTGTCAGCACAAAGTTTAACTTGTAGAAAAAAGTTAAATGAACAAGAAAAACGAACAAAAAAAAACAACCAAAAACCATCAAGAGACAGGCAGCAGTTAATAACATCCCAGTAAAAATCAAACTCACTAGATCAATTTTCTGCACAAAGCTTACAGCCAGGAAACCAAATAAGCTCCATGAGATTCTTCCAGGTTGGAGATCCCTAATTCCACCCCATGGGAAAAATTGCAGCAGGAAAGGACACAACTAGCCCATGCTGGGCACTTCACAAAACCACTCCTAGACGTTGGCATGCTCTTGGTTCACCTCAGCATGCCAGAAAAATCAGGGGGCACTACTCTTGCTGCAGGAAGAGCACAAGGTGGATGGAAATTGGTCAGTGATACAATGCGTCTCGGGGTGAGTAATTTGGTGCCCGAGTGGAGAGCACAGGAACTGGAAGCGCACAACCGCAGCTTCACCACTACAAGGAGCACTGAAGCGCTCACATGAGATCCACACAAGCTTTCTCCACTTGCACAGCATGTTTGGAGGTTGCACAGAAAGTGAAAAAATGGGTTCTGGCTTGCTTCCCATGCCTCCCTTTTACCAGTGGGTTTGAAACAACTCATCCTTTATACTTCCCATTTACCGAAGAGCCTCTGTTGCAGTTCATGTGGAGGCCCTTTCAGACACAAAGTTGTCTATACAGCCTAGCTTTCAGGAGTCTCGCCTGTATTCCTACCAGCGCTTTGGTGTGTGTTCATCAACACGATGCCTTATGTCCCCCTTTTCCACTAGGACCTGTTCCGTTAGCTGTGCGTAAAATCTTTCTACACCAGCACTCTCCGCAGGTCTTTGCAAAATAAAAGGGAAAGCCTAGTCTGAGCGGTGAGGACCCAGAGAGGCTGCTGGGGCGCTCAGTGATGAAGCTTACACAAAACAGCACAACAAAGTTTGTGAGATTTGGGTTAAAGTTTCCTCCTGCTCCTTGCTGCATACAGGCTCCCAGGACTATCAGCGCTTCTCACCGTGTCTGACGGGTATGGTGTGAAAGGGTAGGTTTGACTCCAGTAACAAAAAATCTCATTTGATCTTTTAGTCAAAAATCTCTCACGGACAAAAAACTAGCACCTCGAAGGCTGTGGGGATTCCTGGAGGATTCCCAGGATGGGAGAGGTTAAAGACACATCAGACAGTTCAGGACTGTCTCACAGTAAGCATGCTCTGCTTCTCACTGCATCACCCACCACCAACTCATGTCCCTGAGCACCACATCTGCACAGCTTTTAAATCCCTCCAGTATGGTGGCTCCACCACTTCCCTGGGCAGCCTGTGCCAGGGCCTGATGAAGAAGTTTTTCCTAATTTCCAATTTAAACTTCCCCTGGTGCAACTTGAAGTCATCTCCTCTTGTCCTATCACTTGTTCCTTGGGAGGAGACCGACCCCATCTTGGTACAACCTCCTGTCAGGTACTTGTAGAGAGTGAGAAGGTCTCCCCTCAGCTTCCTTTTCTCCAGGCTGAACAACCTCAGTTCCCTCAGCTGCTCCTCATAAGATGTTCTCCAGACCTTCTCTGGACACGCTCCAGCACCTCAATGCCTTTCTTGTCATGAGGGGCCCAAAAGTGAACAGAGGATTCGAGGTGTGGCCTCACCAGTGCCGAGTCCAGGTGGACAATCGCTGCCCTGGTCTTGCCGGCCACACTATTCCTGATCCAATGTACCAGAAGGGTTGTAGAATGGAGAAGGTGGCTCCTCATTCTTCTCAACACCCTCTAAACTGTCACATGTTAGTTCCTCTTCTGCATCTGAATAAAAATGAAATTTTAGGTGATGTTAATAAAACTTCTAAAACGGTACCCCATGCAGTGACCCTTCTCTTTCCTTTTTGCACAGCCAGGCTTCCTTTAGCTGAAAGAGCTGGAGGTTCTTGTGCCCAGCAAAGCATCCAAAGAGTTAATCAAACCCAGTTCCACAATCCTAATCTGGCAATTTAAAGATAAACTAAACAAATATCACGCTGCGTCAGAGCCCCCACTGAGCAGGAGAAAGAATTCTTGTAAACCAGTTTGCATGGTGTGAACCAGACACACCGAGGGAAATGTAGTGTGGCATTTTCTGTTACAAAGGCCTCTTCTGCTGAACAGCCATTGCTCCGTAGAAAGGATTCAAAGGGCTAAATTCCATTTTCAAAGACAAAGCTAACAGGGTTCAGGGCTACAGATTCCCCTGTTTGCCCTCCAGAGCCTCTGCTATGATCTACTGCTGTTCTCACAGCCCTCTCCTGTCCAGAGCTTGACGCCCTGAAGAACCACCACGCAGCATCTGAAGAGAGAAGAACCAACAAATCACCAACTGGAAGACACAAAGTAAGGGGAAGAGAGAAGAGTGGAGGGGGCTGGAAAAGAAGATTTTATTTATCATAAATACAGATCAGTGAGACATGCAGTTTATCCCACAGAAGAGGCAAAAACCCTGGAGACTTTCCAGAAAGCCACATGCTGGAAAGCTGTTTTCCCAGTTATTTCCCTTTCTCCACAGCAAGGCCAGGATTAAATTATCCAGCAGCTCGGTGATCTCTTCTGCCATGGGATTGTACTTGCATGTTCCACCAACGGGATCTGTGTCTGCTAAGGGCAGCAATCTATCTCCATGTCAGTCAACTCCTCCTGCCTGGTCAGAGGTGGAGGTTTCTTAACAAATTAATTAATTCTGTGAGTGCTTGTTCAGAGCACAATAGTGCACAGGGATTCGGTGGATATGGGGTGCATTCACAGACCTAACTGGGAATCTTGCTGCCAATATCTGTTTTAGGAAAAGCCATTTCTAGAAAATGAGTCTCTTCAGGCTTGTGTCAGAAATTTGGGCTTTTTTTTTTTTTAGCAGCAACCTCTGGAGTTTGTTCCCACCAGGAACACTGCACTTTGAACAGGCTGACAGCATATGATCTAATAATTACAACTGGCTCCTTCCTGTGCAGCGAGGGTTGGAAGCCCCCTGCATTCTCCCTGTGAACCCCTCGCTGCATAGCGCCTGCAAGCAGATGCTACAGTAGCTGACAGAGTGACTGCACTTAAGGAAAGAGGTTATCAACACAGCGTTCATCCTTCAGTCTTCTGGGGTTCAGTTCTTCTCCAGGATTCTGGTGAGGAGTTCATTCAGCCGGTTCACCATTGGTCTGGGATCCTCATTCAGGCCTGCTGCTATCATGGCATTCTCATAAATCTGAGAAAGAGAAGAAAGCATTAAATAAGCAGCAAGAGCGAGCTGGGTGACAGCCGGTGAGGAACTGAACATCATTCTCCAGGACTTGCATGCTGTAACCAAGCATGTCTTCTAGGTCACCTGGTAGGAAAACGCATGGACCACGAGTACCAGAAATACCCAAAGTGGGGACCGCAGGAGGATGTCGGTTTTGCCCATTACAAGGGCTCTGCCCTGTTCCCTGCCACGCAGGGTGGTGCAGGCTGGCTCTGGGGAGGAGGGTGCTGCTTCTGGAGAAGGCCTTGCTCTCACCTGATCAAGCAGCAGCTGGGCCAGATCAGGCTGGCTGTCCTTCAGCTCGTTAAGCTTCTTAATCAGAGCATGCCTGTAATGTGAGAGAAAACAACACTGAGACTTGGTATTTTTGGACACAGTGAAAAGTTTGTTTCCAGAATGAGCAGCTAAGCCAAGGCGGGATGAAAAAAAAAATAAATCTACCTAACGGCCAAAATAGCCCCAACTTCCTTGCTCCTGTTCTGGTGGCTTTTCTCTTCTCTCCCATCCTGTCCCTATAAGCCCCAGGGTCCTCAGAGGGCTGGACCCATTGCGCGTGGGTGGCTCATGACGACTGTGCCATGCAGCCTCACAGGTTAAGGCACTACAGCACACACTGCGCTTAATGGGGAGGGCTCTGCTAACTGGGAGCCTTACGTCACCTCCTCTCTGCCTGAAGCCCAGAAAGACTGCAGTGCCCCAGGCCCAGCACTGGTATTGCTCCCCCATACCCTGTGTTGATCTCCAGGGTGGGCTGCAGGAGCTGGGCACGCTCCTCTTGGGTTTTGGCCAGCTGTTGCATGCGAAGAAAGTGGCGGGCAGCCCCCATCTCGAGCACGGTGATCATGGCAGGGTGGGTGTCCAGCCGCGTAGTCACCTGCGGCAAAAACGGCAACCAGCACCGAGATGGAAAACACACACTGGTTAGAGGTGGAGGAAGTTCAAGGATTGAGGCTCTCCCCAGCACAGATCCACATCAAGCCCCAACGTGATTCATCGCCGCCCCAAAGGAGCTGCCTACATCAGCAGGACAGCTTAAGCATCAGGAAAGCGGGTGGGCCCAAATGGCCCCACTGGTCCACAGACTCGCAGTTGAACCCAAAGCACTCCTTGCCAATAAATCTTTCTAGTCCATGGGCAAGACAGTCATCAGCCTGTCCTTCTGGTAACCCCAGCAGGAACTGGTGAAATGGGCTTTGCTTGTTACACATTAAGATGTGGTTCTGCTGCTGTCACGCTGACCACGCAAATGACAAATGCCAGGTTTCATACTATTTACAGAAAGGAGGCACAGAGAAGAATGGTTTCTCTCAAGGCCCAAAGAAAAATCTGTGGCAGCAGATGCCTGATCAAGCACCATGTTTTTTCCCCCCAGATTATTGCCTCCACGGATCTCCTGTACTCACCCAAACACAGAACACTGACCTTAACACCAGTGACACGAGAGCCTAAAGCATTTCTCATCCAGGCCATCAGATCCTCAGCCTCTTTCTCTGTCAGACGTTGTGCAGCTGGCAGGGAAAAGAGGGCACAGCAGTGAGCCTTACTGCTGAGCTCAGCCCATTTCATACTTCCGTTTTATCTGTTCTCTTGTGGAAACGGGAAGGCGGCACTGCTCTGCACACACCTACGCACACACCTATGTATACACCTCCGTATACACCCTCATCCCAGACTGGGCAGTACCCAGAGAGGGTGGGTTCACACCCCGCCAGGGCCTGCCTGCCTCCGCCACGGCACCAGATGTACGTGTGTTGTTAAAACTCAAACCATGGAAACTCCACATCGGACATTCCAATTGTTTAAACTCGCAAACCGCTTAAACTTCGATCACGCAGGATGAGAGGGATCATTAAGAACTGCAAGTTGCCTCAGAGAGAGGATGGCAGGATGGAAGGGTACGCTCTGGCTCACAGGCTCAGGAGCTGCAAGAGCGCCGGAGGAGGGGTACCACACGGGGACTGCATGCAGCAGGAAGGGCCAGGGGAGCCTCACGATACCTGGGCTCTCCTCAAACTTCTCTTCCTTATAGTGATCAACAACAATATCTGTCTCCACTGAGATCAGCTTCTTCTTGTCAAACTCCCGAAGGTGCAGGAGTGTCAGCTCATCAAATTGCTCATAGCAGAAGAGGACCTGGGCCAAAAAAGGGACAACACATTGTCTGGGGCGCAACAGCCTTCTTCCCTTCCCAAGGCTTCACTGCTCTGCTCCAAGATCCACTGAGGCGGTAGCTCAGGGCGTTCCCTTGGCCACGGCACGCAGCTCACCCACCTCCATGTCCTTTTTCTTCATGGCCTCAAAGTACGGGGAGTGCTCAGCCAGGTGCCGGTTGGGTGTGCACAGGTAGTAGATGTTTCTACTCCCTGCTTTCATGCGGGAGGCGTAGTCGGTCAGGCTGGTCAGCTGGCCTGCGGGCAGGGCGGACGATTCGTAACGTAGCAACTTTGCAATGTCCTCCTGGAAGAAAAGGGCTCCTATAAGCTCAGGGCAGGCAACTATAGCTCTACCTCATCACTCCCAGATCCCAAAATTCCCGTTGTAGCATGCAGGCCTGTTTGCAGCCATGCAAAAAGGCTCAGGGGATTCCAAATCCCTCTTTTCCTGCTCTAGATATTAAGAAGGTGGAAAAGCGACCTTGACAGGATGTAGGTCAAGCTCTCCTGGAGATGGGAATCCAGGCAGAGGACAAGAGTAGGCGAAAGCCCTGCTTTATTGCCTGATGTAGTTTATATTGCATCAAGGAGAGCTGACAACACAGTGTGGGTACGGAGACTCTGCTGTGTCTAGAATTAAGTGGGACGCAGCATCCAGTCAGAGTGCAAGAGTCTGGGCACCAGAGAATCTGCAGGTCTTGTAAGGCCCAGGAACACAAGTTACAGGCACGCGAGATTCACGGAGAAGTAGTAGTGCCCCTCAGCCCAGGCCATGGTAGAAGCCAATAATTTTTCCCATCTGCAGTGCTGGTACCTTGACATCCTGCTCTGCTATCGTGACAATCCCCTCTCGCATGAATACCCCGTAGTCCTCAAAGAATCTGGCATATTTCTCAGGGTCCTTCTTGCTCTGGTCAATGAAGAACTTGATCAACCTCTTCTGCAAAACATCTCGGAGCTTCCTGCAGCAGGAACAAGCCTTTTTAAAGACAGCTGCTAGACCAAGACAAGAGATTTTAGGTGAAATCTCTCTCCCTGAGCAGTTTTAGTGATGTGTTTGTAAACATGAGGACAAAGAACTCTGGGTCCACTGTCTCCTTTCCCTCATGGCTCTAAATCAGTTCTTTGCATCTCAGTCAAGACAAGCTCTTGAGCTGGAGATAGCTAGAGCTTTGGTACAAATGCACCGCTGAAGCTCAAACCTTTGGTAACTCATGCCTCAGTGACACTGCAGTAGATAACCTGCGGTGCACAGGGCATCTGTCTCACTCCCACAGCTGCCCTTAAACATGGGAAGGAAGCGGCTATAAAAGGGTTACACTTGGAGGAACCCTTGCCGAAGGCCTGAAAATCCGCTGGGAAGTGACAGAGTTAGCTTGGCGACAACAGTGAAGGTAGAGGCACTTCACCAGCCATAGGATACGAAGACAGCCATCAAACCTAACAAGATCACAGCACCAATGCTAAAGAGTAAGAGCCAGCCCCAATACTTCCTTCAAGTTCCAACAATGGCAGATGTTTGAGAGGGTACTTGAAGGACAAACTACGAGAAACCCAAAGCCAGATCTAAGGAGGTTCTTAGAGGAGACTGGCCTGCTGGCAGTCAGCTTCACTGGGCCTCGACACCAGATGAAAACCCATCTGGCTAGTGCTCGGTTTTTGTATGTGTGTGAGCACAGCAGAGCTCTGAAGGAAGCCTGGAAACAAGAGGCACAAGGTGCTGTTTGAAGATCAATACAGAAATAATGGTGACACTAAAGCATGGCTCAGCTTCCTAAGTGAAGGCAGGTGACTTACTGTTTGGATTTGTTTTCCAGACTACTTGGTGATGCAGACCAGACACATTAAACAGCAAATCCACTGTTGCTGCTGTACACCAGGGATACCAAAACGCAGCCTAGGACATAAGGAGCATGTGGCCCAAGCAGGTGGCAGCAGACTGTGTGACACAGGACACTGCTCCCACATCTTGAGATGTGACCACCATGGCCGAGAAACAATTCCTTTGATAGACTACATAAATTCTCAAGCATGGAAATGCTGCAGCTTACGTGCCAGGTCCCTCCAAGCCCCTCTAACTATTCCACAATGTCCCCTCAACCAGCAAGAAGCCATAAAAACCTCAGAAATTCCCAGGATCTACCTCTTGCTTACCTGATAAGGGCGCTCTCCTGCAGCAGCTCCCTGCTGAGGTTCAGGGGTATATCCTCACTGTCCACAACACCTGGAAGTCAGACCAATCCTTGAGCAGCGAGGCAAACCAGAGTGCCAGGCTCAGGAAGGCAGCCCCTTGGCTTATTTCCCGTGGAAATCAAGCCCCTAGCCCACTATTCCTGGTGCCAGCACGCACCTCTAAGGAAACGCAGCCATTTAGGGAGGATGTCTGCAGCTTTGGTTTGGATGAGAATTTTGCGGCTGTAGAGGGCAACGCTGGAGCCCAGTTCCCTGCTGATGTCAAACATGGATGGTTTCTGCATGGACAAGAGACAGAAGGGTAACAGCAGCACTGTGCAGGGTGCCCAGCTGCACACTGTGCTCTGCCTACCAGCACTGAACCCAATGGGAGCAGAAATACCGGCCACCTTCCCTAGAGACCAACCTGAGCCACCTCCCTGCTCCTGTCACGGCTCAGTATCCCCACGACCACCCTGTGGCACCCAGCCTGCCGCAGAGATGCCACACTGATTCCTTCTTTGCTGTTCCACAGCCTTTGCTGCCTCCTTTCCTATTCTCTCCTCTTCATAGCAACCGGGTGGACGTCCTGCTATTCCTTGGACAGGAGGGCACATACTTGCTCAGGCACGTAGAAGATGCTGCGGATGTTGAGGGGAGCATCGGTCTTGTAGTGCAGGACGTAGCGGGGCTTGTCGTAAGTCTGCGCGATGAAGCGGTAGAACTCCTCGTGCTGCCACTCACCGATGTCCTTGGGGTCCAACATCCAGAGTGCCTGTGGAGGAGCAGGGAGATGAATTTCTATTGGCTTTCAACACCCGTGGCCTCACAGCACAAGGCTCTTCTTCCATTGTTACACATTCCCTCTGGGATGCTGGAGTAAGGAAACAGGAGCTTTCGAACAGCCCCCTCTGCACAGCCCAAGGCAGTGGGATGTGTTATGACTCAGGGACATTATCACACAATAAGAAATTACTGCCCCTCAGCTGCTCTTGGTTGACCTCTCACAGAGGTACTTGCCCTGCAACATAGGTAAGGCCAGACTAGAAGGGATTTGGCAAACCTCCACTGCCTCACACTTGCTACTGGCCAAGAGCATCCTGGGCAGTTACCAGAGCTCAGCTATTACATGTAACTATCCCACCGGAAAGTCAGCTGAGTGCTTGCGAAGCAACCCCTGGATTGCCTATTTGCTGCTGATTTTGTTTCGGAGCAGTTTGGGAGATGCTTTGTGAAACACTTATGTTTCCAGACAGGTGAAGCTCATGCCCAAATGAGCGACAGGAGTGATTTCTGCCTCAAAGCTTCATTCCACAAGTGGCTTCATAACATTTCCAGCACACGCAAGTGTCCTGGAGGGTTTGCAGGTGGGATTACGGACTCAATTGGGTACTACGGTGCTTTACTGCAGTTGTTTTTAGGTGCTTTATTGCAGTTGTCAGGTGAGGCACTGCTTTTCCGGAGGCTTACAGTTATCATAGTTGGTCCAGAAAAGCCTCTAACCCCACATCATCAGCTATGTGACAAACATTCAAGAATTTATCTAGGAAAATCCACACTAGGAGACTAATTACAGCTCTGTTTGCAGTGAGCCGATGTTAATGTGTGGAAAAAATGCAGAAACAAGATCTTCTATAAAGAAAAGGCCTGAAAAGGGAGCATAATGAGAATAAAGCTGTTGCTGTATCCCAAGGGAAAACAGACTTTTTTTGGTAGGAAGATAAAAGTACATGACTCTATTAGGGGCATTTCACCTCTTGCTCTAGTACTGCTCTTCTCCAGGGAGTCTGTTCCACTGATTATCAGGTGGAAAGAGCAAACAGTTGTCTAAATCTGTTTCTGGTTTTGTAATTCAAGGGAAACAGCTAGGAAGCCCTTGGAGGAGAAACACTACTATGCAGGGATCCAATTAAATATTAGTTTCTAATAACACCAATTACAGAACCTGCGATAAATTAACATGATAAAATTTTTAAGTACAGTCTTGAAAGTGCGTGCATTCAGAGCCATATTCAGGAAATGAAAAAAAAAACCCCCACCAAAAAACTCCACATGCTCTCTACCGGCTCTCTTAGTTGAAGAGGCTTTAAACAACTGGAAAAGGAGATGCTGGAGGAAAGCAATTCATAGATACTTGTTTTAAAGATAATTAATCCCACCTAGGTGATGCCTGCGATTGGGCCAGGTACTTCTGACTAAACTGGACCTGGCTGCAGTGCAATTTTAAGTGGTCACAAAACACCAGCGTGAAGCAGTGTTCAGTTAGGAACTGTGAAGCAAATCAGGCCGTGAGTTGAGCTGCTAAAAAAACCAACCACTTGCTGGCACTGGCTATCCCATGCTGAGGGACATAAAGAACTACGGCAAGAGGTGGCACCGTGAGCAGTATGAGCAAGCCCTACATCACTAACACGTCAGCCGGCTTAAACAGTTGGAATAAATACTATAAAGCATTAAAAGAATAATTCTGATGAAAGGAAGATCTAGAAGATAACTATAAATAAAATCTGCTTTGCTAATCTGCACAATTCTCTCTGACAAACGCAAGCAGTTCCAAACGTGACTTCTGCTGCATTGTCTGCTGTTCTAACTAACTGATCTGTCTGTGACATCCTGGACAAACCCTCCCCTGATTTTCAGGGACAGCAGGAGCTTTATGCTGTTTCCCACCTCTAGTGGAGGATTACGGTGATTCACCTCCATGAGTGACCTGCCTCAGCCCTCCTGCTCACCTGTAATGTGTTTATTCTTCTCCCATTGAGGTACAGCGGGAAGCTGATGAAGTTGCTGTATTTTGTCACCACCTCTGAAATACAGAAAGAAAAGACAGAAGAATCACAGTTGTGAAAATAACACAGCAAGAATTTCCTCTGCAACAGCAGGTGAAAGGCATTGCATGAGAGGAAAAATGCTGTAAAGTCACCTCCTGCTCACAGAGCGCCAACAGACTTCAGGCAGCCCCTCGGCAGGTAACAGCACTTCCTTCACTCACCCTTCACTCGGTCTTCATTTGCAAACTCCTTGCAGTCTTCTTTGAGATGTATAATAATCTTAGTCCCAGTTCTGACACCAGATGCTTCCGCAATCTCAAACATGCCTGAACTAGGATCAGAAACAGAGCCCGTGTCAGCTTGTGCCTCAGATACATGCACAATGGGACACAAAAATGTTTTATTAAACCAAAAGTGCACACAATGCTTTGGTGCCAAGAGGAAAATGCAAAAAATCCTTAATATTCGCTGACAAGCACCCCCAAAACACGTGGCTGCCTTCCCTAGACTCCAGACCCAGGACACACTGCTCTGCCAAGACACCAGCAGCCTCTCCTGAAAAGGAAACAACCTTCAAACAATCTTCAGGCTGTGGGAGCCTACTCTTCTTCTCCACTTCTTAGGGCAACTGTGATACCCAAGGTCCCTGCCTTCTCCCTTGACAGGTCTGACTTGGTTGTGGGTCCTCATTCCTGTCTCCACTGAAGTATGGAGGAGCTGGTTACAGCAAAAACAGCCTGATCTGGATGACCATTCTTACCCCATCGCAAAGTGAACGTCACACGGGGGCCAAACTCTGGTGAGAGCACTGACCCAGGGGAGAGGCAGCGGCAGCGATGACAGACAAGCAAGCCCCCAAAGCGTAGGGCAGGACAGATTGCAATAGGCAGCAGCGTGACTGCAGCCCAAGACAGTCTGGTGTCTCGATTACAAGATGATTTTTCATGAATTTAAATAACTTAGTCAATTCTTTATTTCTAAGAGGTTTTAAGGGGATGCAGAACTTGTCATCCCCAGAAGCTCCAATTTCCACATGGTCCAACAGTCCGCAGCTTTGCCATCACAGACATTTACAACTTTGAACAAAATGTAGAGGAAGAGCACACAGGTCCAGCCCACAGATGACGTGTGCCTGCAGAGCCATAGCTCTGTGCAAGCCCTGCCAAAAGTGGGTGCTGTCGAGCAAAAACCTGGGGACAACTAGACCCAAGAGATTATATTTGTCTCTCCAGTCTGGGGCACTGCTAAAGTGATTAACTTCCAGCAGGGAAGGAACAGGAGAGGCTGGTATTCTCTTTGTCCACGACACGCCTGCTCTGACAAAGCAAGTTTGTCCCTGTGGTTTTCACCCTGGCACATATGGCTGTGCTTTGTTGCCACGTATAATCTGAGCAGGATCTATAAACCAGTAAGCCTGGTCATGAAAGACCCATACAAGGCCTGTCTTGCTTTGCACAGCTTTCAGTCCACGCCGTGGCCTGGCCTCCACTTTTCCATCCCATTCTGCGGCCTTACCCATCAGAAGACCAGTGGTAGCCCGGGCTTCCCGGCTCTGCAGACTGTGAGAACACCTCCACTTTATTGGCCACCATGAAGGCTGAGTAGAAACCCACTCCGAACTGGCCAATGATTTTACTGCTGGCTTCAGCTTGGCTCTGCAGAGCATCTAGAAAAGCCTGGAGAAACAAAGGAGACCTTCACACACAGCAGGTTCAGGTACCATTGGGAAACTGTAATTCGTCCTCTGGCTGGGCTCCTCCTACGCCAGGTACTGCAAGCTGGCAGCCCAGCACCCTCATCCCACCCTTCTGCACCAGCAATCTCAGAATGGTGCCCCAGGAAAAGGGATTCTCCCACAGGGACTGGAAGACGGAAGTAACACTTTCTGTCACTAGCAGTAAAGGAAACCAAGAGAGGGCTCAGTCGATCAGGAGCATGAAATCTTAAAATGGTCATTTCAGAGATGAAAAAATAAAAAATGAGGTACGTCTCTCCATCCTGATGGCTTGGGGAGGAAGACATTTGGGAGTGAGGGCAGGCAGGTGTGGTACCTGCCTGAGCACCACAGGCTTCCCATGGCACCCAGAGAAGACCATTAAGAGCTAGAAGACCCCAGAGGTAGGTCTCACACTTCCAAGAAGTGTGTAATTTCACAGCTGGGCTGGGGGCCAAGGGACAGAACAGAATAAGAAATTACAGTGAGAGCAAAAATGGGTGTAATTGGAGAAGACTTTTCTAAGCGGAGGAGCAGGTGGGAAGGGGTGCCTCGGCCCATGTTACCTTTGAGCCTGATCGAGCAATAGTACCAAGGTTAGAAACCAGCTCCTCCTGGGTCATCCCAATACCTGTGTCCTGAAAAGAAACAGCAATTGTAGCTGAAGTATCAGTAAAGAAGGATTGCTTTACCAACCGGCACCCGAGCAACTTCTACCTCTGACACCCACTCTGTCCCAGCCAGCTGAGCGGTAAATGCACGAGCACACTTCCCCCTGTGACACCGCCTGCACTCGGTCAGGACAGGGCACTCAGAAGACACACAGCTCCAAGAGAGCCCCGACAGTGCTGGAGAGACATCTCAACCCCAGCGTGGCCTCAGGGTGCCAGGTGCCGTACACCTGCAGAGATGTTTTCAGTTCCTGGTCCAAAGGAGCAGGAAGAAGCAGCTTATTTCCAAACCGCAGATGGGGAACCGATGCCCTTACACCAGGAATCGGTGGCAGCGAATCTCTTAACTCTCAGGTAACGCAGAACCTCATCTACAAGCACCGCATTCACCAATTTCTATCTGCTCCGTCCTCTCCTTCCTTCTCTCCTTCTCAAATCATGCTCCACAAATCCAAAGCTGTCGATGTCCAAGTCCCTGAGAGCTGAGACAGCGGGAAGAGGGTCACTCCAGCTGGAAGCACGGCACGACAGCCACACCTCATGGGGCTCTGTCTGGGCTTCAAAGGCACACGGCTTGTGGCCGTCCCCAGTTTAATCCCAATTTGCACGGCTGCATGCGGATAAACATCTTCCTGCTGCTAGCACACGCCTCTCAGGCAGAAAGCCCTGCAGCAGCACCGTCCAGAAAAGGCTGCGACAAGCCTCAGACTAGGTTGCAAACTTCATTTGTTGCCACAACACATTGGTGTGACCCCAATGCAACATGGATAACAGCAAATTCCAGGTAGAAATGGCCACCCTCTCACTCAGGACCCCAACAAAAACATCAGTACATATGTTTTAATATAGTGCTTAACCACACTGAGGGATCAAACTGGTCAACTTGTGAGGTTACTGAGTGAGATGTCCGAGAGACATGTTCCTGCATCCCCACAAGTCACAGCACAGCAACACCCTTTCCTTGATTAAATATGGTAAGGCCAGTCAACCCAATCTGGCTGAGAATAGAGATGATACCCAGCAAGATCTCAACAGAGGGAAATGAAAAGCCAGGAAAAACAAACAGGGTATGGCAAAATCTCAGGAATCTGCCATGGTCCCTTCCCCCAGGGAAGAAAAAGCCAGAAAGAAAAGTTTTCAGCATCTGGTTCAGGTTTTGTTCATGCCAGACCCTGAACAGAACTCTTAACTTCTCTGATCCACTCCTATTTATAGCACAGCATGTCATTCCCAAATTCCAGCATGTTAAAAAATATATGGCCCTACTTTGTGAATTTATTTGGCTATTGAATTCCAAACGCCCTGCCAAACTTATTGCAAAATGCTTAATTACAGTTCCTGGATACTAGTTTTGATGAGGGCTAATCGCAACGAACAAAGACAGCATGGCTCGCAATGCTCTGCTCCCCCCACGGCCCCGAATCCTCGCAGGGGAAGCAGAAAACATCTTTTTAAGCGGCCGGCTGAAGATCCTGGCAGAGCAGACGCTTCCTACCGCAGGAAACCACCTGGGCGGATGACGATGAAAACGCCATCGAGATTCAAAGGGCTCTTGCTGCCTGTGTGTTTCCTCTGGCCGGCCTTCGCGCTGCGCTTCTTGGCTGCCTTCACCAGATGGTGCTGCTCCGGGAGGGACGAGAGCTCGGCTTCTGCAGAGCAGGCCCTCTTCAGCGCCGGGAAGCAAAAAGAACCTGCCCGGGAGCAGCCAATGCAAGCGCTGGCAGCACCGTGAAATCCAAGGAAGGAGCTGGCAGGATTTCCACTGCCCTTCTCACAGGCTGCCGCCCAGGCTCTAGACATCTTCACCAGGGCACACCTTCTACCCGCCACCGGCCAGGCAGGGCTGCCCTTGCTCCACCATCAACGTTACGATTTTTCTTCCCTTCCAGACAGTTTCAAGCCCTCCCTTTCAGTTTACGAGAAAAGTTTTATCTGGCTGAAAACAGCCACAGCTGAGTTATTCGTAAAAGCATGAAGTGAACTGTACACAGGGCTTCACAAACTACGAGATGTGAGGGGTATGTGTAGACTTCGAAGTGCCAAATGCTTCTCCACAGCCTTGAGAAACCAACCACTGTATGCCATGAAACGGAGTTCATGCGCTGACACTTCATTAGCTGAAAGATAATTTCAGAAGCCTTTCTGTTACTCAGCGAAAAACAACCTGCTCACCTATCTGAATTTTCCTTCTGGAACTTCTTAGGGTGCAGAGAGAATAGCCTCCCTCTGAACCACCCCCTCTACAGCTCCGGCCCCCTGCAAGATAACACAACAGGGTACCGACCTTCATCCCATCTTCTGAGGGATGATGAAGAGCTCTACGACCATGCTTGCTGAACTACATTTCTAAAATAAGTAACGTTCACCCTGAAGAGACAGCAGTGGAACGTTGCTTTTAGCACCTTTTTGCACGCAGAAATGCCGAACCCCACAGGACCTTTGTGATTTCTCTGCGCTTTCTTCTAACCTCTGTGGCACGGGTGCTGGATGTTGGCAAAAGGAGACCGTGCTGCGTAACGACAGCTGGTAACTGCCGGGCAGACGGTGCCTCGGGGCTCCCACCATGAAATCCTCCGTGCCTGCTCCGCAGCCCCAAGGACCTCCGTCTTCCTTGGGAGAGGGGTTGATGAACACCTTCTGCCCTGCTATCTGCCTCGTTAAATCACTCAGTCCACAGCTCTTGCATTCGCGCTGTATTTTCCAGCAAAACAGAAACAGACTGCACGCAGTTACAGCAACAAATCTAGTTTACACCAACAAATTGCTGGTTAACAAGAACCCAGGTAATCTAACAATTTTGCTCGTTACCCGAGTCCAATTTAAGGTATTGCAGAGCCTTGTTAGACCAAGCAATCCATTAACTGACCATTAACCACTGCCTTTGCCACGGCTGCATCTGAAAGAACGCTCGCCATTAGAGGTAAACATCTGAGCTACTGTGCCTTTCATTTTGCTTTGTTGCAAAACAAACACTTGAAAGGCATTATTCCAGTGCAAAAATCTCAACAGGGCATCAGTAGAAGAGTGACTGTGTTATAAAATAAGGACACACTGCTTTTGACAAGTGATGAAATCCCAAAATGTCTGATTAGCAAGTATCCCCCCTGTTATTTAAATACGTCGCTTAGAGAGACTTAAAATTCACAAGGCCAGGACAGCAGCCGCACTGGAGCAGCGTCCTGGTTTAGAACCAGGACAGCATCTGAAGCAGCCACGAGTAGAAAAAAAGGCACAGTAAAAATGATGCAAACACACAAGATAATCCTGGCCTGGCACATTGAAACTGTCCAAAGCTGGGAGCCTGAAGTTTCCTTTCCAATAGCCTGTGTTAACATTACTTTCAACAATGCCAAGCATTGAGCTAGACTCAGCCTCCACCCATCCAGGTCTAAACACCCGCTGTTCAGGAAAGTGCTTCACCAGAATTTCCCATTTTTAAACATGACACGCTCTTAACCTGGCATGAAGAGGAAGAAAAGATTCTGTCTTTCCTTCTCCAGGCCGCAAGTCATTTGACATACGTTTAGATTTCTGCTTCCCTGGCTTATTTCTGAAAGACGACGCACCAGCTGGAAGCTCGAACCCACCCCTGCAATCGTTTCTGTAAGTGCAATTCCACCCCAGGCTTGTTGAAGCACAGCCAAGCTTTTCACCCCTCCGCTTCTACCTGCGCTGTCGTCCATCTCTTGCTCCCCTGCCTTCCCCACCCCAAGGGGCAGCGGGATGCTGCGGTGCTGCACGCAGCTAAGGACGTGACTCTCTCTCCGCTGCAATCTGGTAACACTGGGACACGACCCAGCGTGCCGGGGGACTGGCTCCCCACCGACACCAAGCTCTGTCGGACATGTGGGCGCCCCTGCATCGAACCAGCCCAAACACCTCAGATCCCTGCGAGAGCCTCAGGACAGCGGAGCCCTTGTTGCAGACTCTCTGTAACTCCTAAGTCAAGAGACATGTGCTCAGTGATACGGGGAGCTGTTGCAGGGAGGAGTGGTGTTTGCAGTCATTTTAACTCCTCCCCAACACAGCAAACTTGTTATTTTGTGGCTTCACAGACAAGTGATTTCGGCTGACTGCGACAGAAGAAAGCCCAGCAGAAAGAATCGAGCAGCGCAAATTCTTGCAGCAATTGTGCTGCTTACTTAAAACAGCGGCCACACTCTCTCACTCAGCAGCAGCTATTTAGCTCTGTAAATACTTCAAACAATTCCCTCTGAATTCGCAGCACTGTCCCAGCCCTTAAATTAAGCACCAGCAATATGCCCCCGAGCTCACACAAACCCGGGGTTACCACCAGCCACGCGCCTGTCCCCAGCCAGCCACGCGCGGGCGTTGCAGGAGAGCTCTGCGGTCACAGGGCTTCGGGGTCTGTACGGGGCTTTCCGTTCCCACCTCAAAGAGACCAAAAACGTGTCTGTAAAGCCTCGGCACGCAGAACTGCAGAGCTCTGCAGATCCATCCTTACTGAAAACGCCCCCCTAACGTTTTCAAGTGGATTTTCGGAAAAGATCTGACCTTGCAGGCTGTGGCTGCTACCAGATGGAACTGTCCTAGAAACAGAGCGAGGCGGTTTTCAAAGGGACAGAGGAAACGGTGCAATTTGCTAAAGCAAGGGGACCCTGGTGAAGGAACTGAGGTGGTGTAATCCGGTGGAGTACACAGTGAACACTTCCCTCTCAGCAGAGGGAAACGCTCAGGTAGGCTCTCCCTGAATGAGGCCATGGTATTAAAATTCCAAGTCTTGCTATGCTTCCGACTGACACTCAGTCCTGGCAGAGGAAGAGGCAGAGAAGCAGAACGCAGTCACTGAACAGGCATGAGCGCAGTCCTTTACCAAAGCTAAATAATCCCCGTCAGGAGCATGCCTGCAACGCAGGCCATCACATGTGACAGACCTGCCTTTTCTCAGCTGTTGAGGCACAAAGAAGTGCTGCAGGGCTTGGACGGAGAGATCCAGGGGCCAAGAGCAGCCTGAAGATCTGAGGGGATCCGAGTGAAACAACGGGGCTTCTCTAGAAAAAAAAAATGGGGTGACCATTGCTACGGCTCACACACGAGGGACCTGCTGCTTCTGTTTTGGTGGGTCCTCGTGGGAAAATGAAGCAGTGACTATGAGACAGGTTTATCTCCACCTCAGTCGTTGCAAGCAAATTTTTGGTTTTTTGCACCTTTGCTGTCCTGAAAGGCAGGGAAATGATCTGACTGAGGCTTGTAATCTTTATCTGCAGCATGTTTCTTCAAGAGGTTATAAATATACCCTTCACTGGAGGTAAGGAGCTTTAGGCACCACTGAGAAGGCAAACCTATTAAACAAGATTGGAGCAGCACTGTTCTCTCTCCCTTCTCAGAGCGCAGCATCGCTGCAGTTAAAAGCTTCCTAGTTAAGACTCATTTAGTCGCATTAGAGATGCACAGGCAGCCAGGCAGGGGGTTATAAAAAGACAAATCCCTAACACATCTAATTGGGTGTGACGTCAAACGCACCCTCTCTGCGCGGTGGGCAAATGGGTCTCTTAACCAAACTGCCAAAGAAGGGGACAGCTCCCACGGTTACAGGGCACGAGCTGTGAGAACGTCTCGACGGGTTCTGAGGCTACACGGCCACTACGATCGTAAAAGGGAAAGATGAGAGCGAGGCAGGAACAATCCCCTGGCTTGGGGCTAAAGAGAGAGCTCATTAAACACTCGGTGTTTCGCAGCAGTTGGAAAAACGCAATAGTCAGGTGTGATAGGAATAGCAAAGCCTCTGCATTATGGTTTGAGAATCTTGGGGCTGATGATTGTGTTGCCCACTGACAATCGCTAACTTCCCCATGGCAACCGCAGCTCCTTGTTCTGCAGCGAAACAGAAGCATAAAATAACTGAGCAGCCTCTAACAGCCAGTGCTTTTGTCCCACGTGAAAAAATATCAAATTGTGTGCTTTGGCTGTGCTACACCTGCCCTGGACCCGCTCTGGCCAGCCTTTACTCTCACACTGTCTGCCTTGGTCTCCGCTCCCCTGAGAACAGCCCACAGCTGTGCTCTCTTGCCTGACACTGCTCCACAGGGAAAGTTAACCACTTGCCTTCTTTGCATCAAGAACTTTGCCAAGAAAATGCCAAAACTCAGCCTCAGCCTGGACAACAGCTACAAACAAAAACAAAGTACAGAGAGAATGACCTTCCCTCCCCACACCAAGCCCCACAGCTGAGCATGCTTACACTGATTCCTCCCGCTCCTGCTAAGCATTTTGTCACCAGGAGCAGTAAGGAACTATCAAAAACTGGGCTGCAGAAAGGAGGACAGCCGAGTGCTACGGTACTGCCACGATCTACAGCTGCACCTGTAGGTTAGGGCAGAGCCTCAGCAACAGCTGGACTTGGCCTGTCCTAGAGCAGAAGATAGAGACGCTCAGCAATGGGAAGTTCTTCTCACCACCCCAGCACCTCCCAGAGACCGAGGTTAGAGGGAAGGCCTGCAAGCTACCATGTAACACCTCCAAATTAAGCAGGTGAGGAAAATCTTCCACAAAGGTCAAGCTGAAACCAGAGTGCCAACTTTTCCACCAGTGAGAAATGCACACGCAACCTGGGAAACACACCAGACAAGGTACTGGGGAAGATCTCCTGGTAGTTCCTAATCGGGAAGGAAGGGGCCCAGGTTTCCTACGGGGACAAACGGGCAACAGATAAACTGGTGGTTTCCCATCAAATCCTGACGTTACAGCCTCAGGAACCAGAGTCCACCTTTGGACAGAACACTCCTCAGGCAGGTTTGGGATCCACAGGACAGTGCTGCCACTTAGCTCCCACTGATCCTTCACAGCACAAAGTCCACTGACGAGAGGGACAAGGAAAAACGCTCTCCTGTTACCAAAGGGAGGTACCTGGATAGTGATGGTTCCTTTTCCGCTGTCTGTCTGCAGATGGATCTCCATCTCTGGCAAGGCCTTCCCCTCTGCCATCAGCCGATGACGCAGTTTCTCCAGCGCATCGCTGCCGTTGGAGATCAGCTCCCGGATAAATACCTGGGGACGAGACACAACCTGACGCTGCAGCCTGGCCTTCTCCACTGCACGGGGCAACTCACTGCCCTCTCACAAATTCCCAGCTTGTTAGAAAAAGAACTGCATCTCCCCATTGCCTGCCAGGAGAACAGTTTGTCTGAACTCAGTATCAGAGCACAGAGGCTCTGAGGCTCACAGAGTCCCCCAGCCACACCTACAGATTGTTCTGAAAACACATTTTCATGGTGTCTTTAAGAAAACATCTTTAAGAAAAGCGTGACACATGAACAGCAGAGGACTTGCTGGGAAACAGAGCAGGTATTCTTCCAGCTCAACCATTTCGGACGTGTCCCTTGACAGAGACAGGGCTTTACCAACAGAAAATCAACCAGCAAGTAGTGGGTGCCTTACCTCCTTTTCAGAGTACAAGGAACAGGCAACAATGTCCAGCAGTTTCTTCGTTTCAGCCTGAAACTCATGTTTAGAGGCTGCACCTACAATCAAATCACATGCACACCTTTAAAGCACTTCACTGGGGTCCTCTTGGGAGGGAACTGCAGCCTTATCACGTGGCTTCATCTTCCTGGGAGTGAAAGCCTGAAGCAGGATGGGATGCAGGTGGCTGTGGCCTTCAACAAGATGCCGACAAAGGTGGGGATTACACACCCGCACGAGGCAGCATGCTTCGCCACGTGGACACCTGGCCTCTCGCCTCAACTCCTGGCACACAAACCTCAAGGTTTACACCCTGCTTTCCATGCTCTTCCTCGACACGATTTGCAAGGGAACCATCTGCACACGCCCTGCTCTGAGAGCTACTACAACCAGGTAGTATTTCTCATGCCCAAACAATACTCTGGGGTCTGAAGCAGAAAAAGGGAAATTCTCAAATGTCTCTGTGGAGCAGGCAAGGGAGCGCACATGTGCAGCCACTGATGTGCCAGGTCAGTGTCTGTGCCCAGAAAGAGATTTTTCCTTGGAAAGAATAATGCTAAAAACCATCTCAGCTGAAAGACCATCCTTGGCCTTTTCAAAAATAGCATTTCCCCTGCAAGAGACATTAGAGAACCCTGAAGCAACATATGGAAAGCCAAAGGTCACACATCTCCCCCTGCCATGCCTCGCTGGTGAGGACTGACAGTGGCAGGGGCAAAGCTGGGGAGTGGATGGCAGCAGAAGTGCATCAACCCCACCGGGGGCTTCACAGCTTGGCAGTCTCCAAAGTACCTGCCTGAAAAACCTTAGGAGCACAGAGTTAAGATACTATTTCTGTGCTTGAATAACTCATGTGACTTTGCTTTAAAGCATCTCTCCCTGGAGATGTGCAAAGCAATTCATTCTAACTAAGAAGTTGACGCCAGGGTTCTCATTAGACCTCCACGATCCACAGCAATGACCTGGACTAGCTCAGATTGCTGCTGGGACAAAACATCTCTTTTTAGGCAAATTCTACCACCTGCAGAGCCGCTACACATCAATCACCTGGCTAAGCCCACGGACGCAACTTCTTCCCGCTCTCAATGGCCTCATTTCTCAGCAAAGGCCATTCTGATTTACCTGTTCCAGTTTTGGGGAGGCAACAGCGCCATACAGACTGAAACTGTCGCCTGGCGGTTGGGATGCGATGACCAAAGCCAGCATCTCCTCCAGAGGCAGAAACAGGACCGCAGAGTGTTCACCCACCCTCACAGTCAGGGCGCAGCCACACCCAGACCTTGCCTCAGGCCTGCCAGCACCCCAAGAGCGCTCCCGCAAGACATTTGCCTTCGTGCCCACCTTTCACGTTCTCTGTGTTGCTGATGATGGTGTGCAGGGGCTCCTCTTCCTTGCTCTCCGCCGTCTGCGTGCTGTATGTCCGAACAGCAGAAATGCTGGTGGCACCAACGTTGCACCGGAGGCTCCAATGATGGCGTATTTGTCTTTGGAGACACGCTGCTCCTTTTGCTAGAAGACACAGTTGAAGATATTTCAGTATAAATCACAAGTATCAGCAGCAACAGGAGCACTATTTAAAGGTCCCATCTCAGCAACCCCATGCAGTTACGCTGTCCGAGCAAGACTGAAGTTCTCTCACAACTGAACACCCACCATTTTCCCCTGGAACTGCCTTCACTGCACAACAAGGGCAAACTGCTACTTTGGACTGCCTCTTCTGAATTAAAATTCTAGCCAGAAGATGACAATTAGTAGCTTTCACAACAAATTAACCGGTGACGAAGAGGCAGTCTGCAGCTTCCATTGCTATTACCCTGGCCAAGCCGAAGACAAGAGGGAACACTTCAACTTCCACATTGCTGCCAGCAAAAACACGAAACCCCAGTGCAAGCACGGCAGCCGGCACCTCCTGGACATGCCTCTGCTGCACATGTAGCTTCTCTGGGGGCTGTGCTAACACTTACCCTCACACAGGTCTTGAGGCACCAAAATCTATTTCTTCCTGCTCACTTTTAGCCCACTGACAGCAACAGCTCACTCCAGTATCGAAGAACAACTCCAGCCAATCCCGTTTGGCCCCAGCCAGCCAGCTGAGGAGTTACTTTATGGCAACAAATATTTGAGCCTTGACCGTCTGAGCAGAGTTGACAGAAGGATCACATCTCCACCCAAGGCAGCCCTGGGGCAAGCAGCACAGGCAGCACCAAAACCACAGGTCAGCAAAGCCTCAGCGGGCAGAAAGGAGAGACAAGTCAGGGAAGGACATGAGCCCTGTAAAGGATTGGGATTCCCAGTTCTCCTCCTTCCACTGTGCCCGTGTGCACTGAACACTCTTCTCTATGTTGGGGGATGAAACAAAACTGTTTTGGGAGGCAGAGCAATGACCAGGATGGCCTGGGCAGAGTAGGGTGAATCTGGATAAGCAGCAAAAGCATCTGGAAGCAGTGACAAGCCCAGGCTTTCCTTAGGACTCACGCTGTGCTTGCAGGCTGCTTCACCAGGCAAGGGAAGGAGGCAAACCCTACAGCCCAGGCCTGCAAGAGGCACATTTTCAAGGTGTCCTTTCTTCACATGAATGGGTACAAAAATCCAAAGTCTGCACTGAGAACCATTAGTATGACAAGAGTCCCCTGGAAACGGCTTCCTTGGCCATCCACAGCTCTCCAGCCCAGGTGACCTCCTGGGAGAACCCAGCTCCTTCCTGAACCTTTCTCCACTTTGTCAAAGCCCTTGAGTGAATTTGGCATCCTGGCCCTTTCACCAACACCCCTTGTCGTCCTCCAGCTCATCTTGGGAGGTCTCCAGCTCCCTCGTCAAGCACCCTGCAAACCTCCTGCCCACCTCAGCAGGTACTACAGCCCGTACGGTCATCGAGAACAGTTCTCGGTGCCCCAGACCACCAGGCTGGGCTCTCACTCCCTCCAGATTGGGTGAACACAAACTCCTGAGCTTTAACAGTGCTCCTGGCTCCCGCACTTCATCCCCACGAGCTGATCAAGGAGGCTGTCAGTCCTCATTCCTCCTCTTCCTCACAGAAAGCTTTGAATCAAGCTTCACTTCTCCAACCAGAAGCTTGAATTACTCCCCAGTCATTCTGCCCTTAAAGAAAAGAGCCCACAAATCGTGCTTAATGCATCTGAACACCTCCTACACACATAACTGTGCGCTCTCTGCGTCACAAACAGTTCTGCCGCATTATCACAGGATGCGTTCTTCATCTTTCATTCGACTGCCTTTGGTTGGGCTCATCTGCGAAAGCAACAAGGAAAGCAGCGGAGCGCTCACTGTGTGGCTGTCCAGCCCACCAAGCTGCAGGGAGGAAGGGCCTGAGCCAGCCCAGGATTTACATATTTGCACAGGGTTTAACATAATTTATTTATAGATTCACACAGGGTTTACATGCTTTACGCTAGATGCCATACGATACTCGGAAAAATCTGCACTTGTATACACACATTTCCCAACCAGAAGAAATCAAAGAGGGAACGGTTCTTCCTCCCTAATTCCAGGATCCAAAAGAGCAGCACATCAGCAGCAGCTCCAGCTAACCTTAAGGCCACTTCTGTCATCAGAGCCCCAGGAAGCAAGGCCCCAGAGCCAAAAAAAAGTCACCCCCCCCAACCCATCAACACTAGGTGACACTAAAAACTAGAGCTATTTAAAATTTTTGATGTATTTTTTCTTCCTTATCTCCGGAGCATGATAATAAATGACCATTCATCAATTCAAATGTTATTTCTGGATGTGTGAAACGTTAGGTCTTACCATTCTTTATTAGCAGCCCACCCTGTACCAGGATTTGGATCGAGGTTCATTAAATGCAAGTTGCAACATCTTCAGCCCATCTGTGGCTTGCAGAGCCCTTGCCTGGCCACTGGTGCGGGGCCAGGGAGGGGGGAAAGTCTCCCAGCAATTCTGAGTGTAAACCCCCAATTATCAGCTATTGAGAAAGCATCTGCTGAGTTAAGCGACACGCAGAATAAGCCCAAGAAATAAATTCCTAACACCAACAGACAAAGAAGGAAAGGCTCTTGCCTCGGTTGAGCACTGCAGTGTGCTGGGGCAGATCAAGTCTTTTTATATCAATTAAATTGAATGCTGAGCGTATCTGCATCATTGCCCCACCTCCACCTTAAAAGATGGCAGACACCCACGTTACCCTCCAGCTTCCAGTTCCCAGTGAATTTGGAGTGACCCTGACCAGAGAGCAGTCTTGCCCAATGGGAACACGCCCAGAGGAAGGGAAGGACCCTTGATCTCAGGGGCTTGTTTCAATTCAGGCACCAGGAGACCCAACCAACCCTCCAGGAAATGCAGCCTCTTCTGGGAGAAGGGCTCCAGTGAGCCAAGCTGAACGTCAGTTAGAAATTTAAGGTGGGAAATCAAGCACGAAGCAGCTCGAGACAAAAAGGAGAATTTGGGTCAGCAGAAATTACCATAACAGCTCAACTGCTGTGCAGCCATGGGATGCTTTTGCAAAGAGCACTAGCAATGAGACACTTCCAGCTCTGACCACGTTGAAAGAGGGGGCTCCGGATCCTGAACCAAGGGAAAAGAGTCCACTCTCACAAAATCCTCTGCACCAGCTTCAGCACGGTGAGAGCCAAGAGCAAAGGGCGCTGGCTTTGCATGGCCAAAGGGGAGGCAGGCTGTCCCCGCAGCCAGGCATCTTCACCTGCATCTGAGGGGCAGGACAGCACCTCCTGCTCCTCTTTGTTTCCACCCCACACAGCTCCTGCTTGCTGTGTTATCCCCAAAGGACCTGAACGACAGGTTAAAGGATAAAACTCGGACTCTGCCAGAGCACATCTATCCTGATGGGGGCACATGGTTTCTCTCTCAGACACAGATGCTAACGAGCCACTGGGGACTTCCATGGTGGAAGAACTGAACTGCCCAGAAGCGGTGCTCGACGGCACGGCAAATCTAACCCCCCAACCCTGCCGGCAGCCCTGTTTGTCACACAATTTCCTCCGTCACATTTTCTCTTTGTAACCCACAGGGAAACCACAGACCGCACCAGCAACCGACCAATCTGTCAGTTAGGGGCCAGACAACAGACAAGGAGATGCTGAGCACAGTGTGGGCCGCTTGCCGCCGACACGACTGTCTTCTCACCATGCCTCGCTTGGCTTCTCACCACGCCTTGCCTCACGGCGGCTCCCCAGCCTTTCTCCAGACCCGCGTGCTCTGTCTGCACGTACCTCCCGTATCGCAGACTGCGGAGCTGGGGTGTTCTCGGCCCTCAGCCTTGGAATCGGTGAAACCCCGAGCGCACCCCGTACTGAAATGGCCGGGGAAGAGAAACGGCCCTGCCTTC
>NW_009726818.1:0-29549 GCF_000703405.1 Apaloderma vittatum
AAGGCCGATGGCATCCTGGGGTGGATTAGAAATGGTGTCACTGGTAGGTCAAGAAAGGTCCTCTTGCCCCTCTACTCTGGCCTGGTGAGGCCACATCTGGAATCTTGTGTCCAGTTTTGGGCCTCTCAGCTCAAGAAGGACAGGGAACTGCTGGAGAGCGTCCAGCGCAGAGCCACAAAGGTGATGAAGGGAGTGGAACATCTCCCTTATGAGGAGCTCCCTGAAGGAGCTGGGTCTCTTTAGTATAGAGGAGACTGAGGGATGACCTCATTAATATTTATCAATACTTAGGGGATGAGTGTCAGGACGACAGAGCCAGGCTCTTCTCAGTGATGGCCAGTGATATGACAACAGATGCAAGCAGGAGCATAGGAGGTTCCACAAAATTACAAGGAATAACTTTTTCCCTGAGAGCGTGACAGAGCACTGAACAGGCTGCCCAGGGAACTTGTGGAGTGTCCTCTGGAGATGTTCAAAACCCGCTTGGATGTGTTCCTGTGTGACCTGCTGTAGGTGATCCTTCTTTGGCAGGAGGGGTGGCTTAGGTGGACTTTTCCCTTCCAACCTCTAACAATATGTGATTCTGTGATTCTGATTCTGTGATTCTGTGATACGTTTCTTTTATTTTTTTCCAGTGCCTTACAGCCTCCTAAAAAGAAGGAAAACGTGAGGAAGGAATTATACAAGGATGCACAAAATCAGAAATACAATAATCTATTTTTTGTGCTCAGCACCCACAATACATGGACAAATTCAGACACACCTTTAGGAAAGGCAAAATTCTAAAGTTAAGCAGGAAAATGTCAATATTATACAGAAATATTGATGCATACTTAAAATTTCACAGATATCCTGTTTTCCAGATCCTTTCACTTTGGGGTCAGGCATCAGAGACATCTATGATGAGAGTTTCAGGAATGATTACACTGCAATGCATGAGTCCTCGCAGTATTTTATTAGACTAAAAACAAAAAGAACAAAAAAGGTATCTAGTTTTGTTGTGAAGACATGACAATCTATTTAGTATTAATCCTTTGCTTGCTAAAAAAATCAAATTTCAAAAAGAATGGTAGGTAAAACAAGTACACTAAGTAAAATGTGACTCATGTAGCATGATTATGAGAAATTATCATTTCTAAGTATTTACATCACTTTTTAAAAGTCAATAACACAATACAGCTTTAACTCCTAGAGTTATAAGACCACACTCTTTTCAGATATTTAAAAAATGCATTACTAAATCAATTTGGCCTAAAAATATTCAAGTGTGTTAAGTATATTTACCGCTCAGTTTATAAATAAATGTAAGAAAGCTGTGAAGTTGCCTGAGACATCAGAGACTATTTTTTGGCAAACCTAGGATCAAAGACCTTCCCGTGATTTAACCTGCAGCCTAATCCCACCAATTGGCTAGATATTAATCATCGCTATAGAGTGATGATTTACGGTGGTTTTGAAGCAAAGAATTAACAGATCCGTGGCAATCTGTCCTTCTCCACAGCAATTAACACATTTCAGTCCTTACCAAGAGGTCATGTAAGGACTAGAATATGAAATAACATAGTGTTTGTGAAGTGTTCCCTTATAAAACTATTGAGGTGACATCCAGCAGGAAACAAGCTCATTTGGCGATTACCATGTGAAAGTGGTTACAGAACAGGGGCAAATTACTTCAAACAAATGACTACACCGGAGAGGAGGCTAAAGCCTGCACCTGATATTGAAGACAGCTGACAGAGTTTGAATGCACACCTTCTAAGCCTCTCAGGAGGAAAGGATAATGTTGGCAGAAGCTCCTGACAAAACCGTGTTGAGTAGGATGATCACGCAGCTTTGAAGCCAAAATGCAATTTCCTTGCTGATCCGCCACATTAGAACAGCATCTTGGCTGCACTCTGGGGCCTTTATTGAGCCAGCAAGTATCTCCTCAGGGAGAAAACATGCATCAAATAGTATTAATAATCATGTTTTTACTGTCTTGGGGACAATTTCATGGGGGAGGAGAGCTTAGTTCGAGAAGACTGTGGTTCCAGCAAAGCATAAGCTTGTGCTTAGCTTCAATCACACAAAAATTTACCTCAAAATAAATTTTACTTGAAATTTAACATGTGCTTGAGAGATGCAGTGAGCTGCATTTCAAGAAAATAAAAATTGGTGTTAACATCGTATTAGTCTAAATGAGACAAATTATGAACATTGAAGTGTTAAACACAGAATATCATGAGACATTAATATACTGGATGCAGCTGGAAAACAGAAACTTTCCCCTTTCTTCACTGAGATCTTTTGTTTAGCCAAAGAAAGCTTCAATTCTAGAACCATTTGCACAGACTGACTGTGGGACTACATGCTCATTTACATGTATGTAGCATCAGTCATTCATGCCAATCAGGAATGCAGGCTTCTTTAATTTTGGTTTGCATGAAAGTATATTCTGGTTTGAATTATCACATAATCACAGAATGTAAGGAGCTAAGTTTCCTGCAAAATAGTGCAGATCAAGTTTTACTGTTTTGTGTTTTGTTTTGGGGGTTTTTTTTTGGTGAAAAATTAGGTTTAAATGTGTTACTACTGACAGATTGACTCTCCTTTAGCATCATAAATTGGGGAAGGTTATCCACAGTCATATTTTCAGAATTCTTTTAAAGTATTGTAGCAGTTGCGACTTGTCTTTCAAGTCAAGTTTTAGAGTATTGACAGGGATATTTACTGTGACTTTTGTATGCATATGTGTCCACTGCATTTGTCTCCTTTTATATTCAGCAAGAGCCTTGTGCCCATATCGGAGCAAAGTTAGCACTTAGAACTGTAATTCTATAGCCCTGCAGTGATTCTCAAACAATGTGTTCTAATCTACAAAGTATATCCTTTTTCATAAGAGATAATATGTATCTCCGAGGGTTTTTCTAATCACATTAAGCCCATTTAAACCTCTGATAACTGCAGTGAAAATGTGTATTCTTTAACAGATCAGATAGAGTAGCTTCTGGAAGCAGATGAAGGTACTTAATTCAGTTTGCATTTTCATTAATGCACACTTCAAAATAATTTAGAGACATACTCAACAGCGGGAATTCCCCTATGGTTTTATTAGATACATCTTTGCCTTTTTTTTATCATCATTATTTAGTACTTGTTCAAAGGTAAAAAAAAAGCATTAGTTTTTCAACCTCACATTGTATTGTTCTGACAGTACTGATAATGTTGTATGTATTTGAAACCTGATTTATTTGAAAAACTAGTGACAAATTCCAGATAAAAATATGAATACTGCAGTGCATTTTTGTTTTGCATGCTCTGCCTTACATTGTTTTTTGCGAGTTCGCTGCTCATGCAGATATTCTGCCTGACTACTAGAGGAGATCTGTTAATCTTTATCCTGGGCTCCACTTATATCTTTTACAACCCTGAAAACATCCAGCAGTTATAAAGACCCTGGGACACTGCCAGTCAGTGTTGAATCCTACAGTGAAGCAAACTTTATATCTGTACTTTAAGGTAGCTTGGATTTATTCCTGTAGAAAAGGCAATAACCCTGTAGTTAGTGAAGTTTTCACATTCATAAATTCTTCACAACATCGTTCCTGGCCATAAAACCTCATAAAAGGAGAGGGAAAACATTCAGATTTATGTTCTGATTCAGCACAAAAGTTTGAGAACTGAATTAATTGTAAGGACTGCGGAAATTGTGAGAAGAGGGGAACAACCAGAAGTCTTGAAAAACAGTTGGCTAAACTTTCACACCCTACCTCATTATCACAGATTATACATATGCATATTTGGCTTCAGATATACACAGATAAATTCAGTGTAAACAACAGTGAAGTCAATACAGTAAAGCAATCAATTTTCCAAAGCAAAAGAAGATTAGATGCTCAGCAACTTTATAATTTTAATAGGAAATGGGATCCCAAACCCAGTTGTTTAACTTCTTAAATATTTTGCTTTTACTCTTAACTGATCAATTTGGTTCTTAGTTCATTGATTTGGTTTACATTATGAGTAGAACAGATGTGTTAATTTTTGTAGTGTGTTGTAAGGCTTTATTAGATCCAAATGAGCCATATACTGCTCTGATAAGTGTCTAGGATGAATTATTTGTCTCTGCTATGCAGCTGTCCTTGGACCAAAACACGGCACATACAAAAACAAAGTCAACCTTTTCTTGTTAAGCAGGTTGAAAATAGTCTAAAACCCCTTCTCACATGTGCAAGTAAGATAGTGAAACATGATATAACATATTAAAAATATCATTATAGCTGGAGTAACCTACAGTCTGTTGTTAGCAACATATTAGAGGATAAACTTGAAATGGTGCTCTACTTTGAATAATCGTATTTGTGTGGAGCTGAATAGTATTGGCACAGATTTGCCATCACTCAGACAAACAATGAACTAGTTGATTTCAGCAGAGCAGCTGTTACCTCAGTAGTTGGTGATGATGAACACTCACGATTTTTGTCCTGCTGTGTTAACTTTAGTTTGAAAGCATGAGGAAAGAGGGGGTTGGAAATCATTGTGGAAGGACACTAACATGGGAAATGTTTGTGCAGAAGGGTTGTGGAAGCTCAGTTTGTTTAGCCTAAAGAAGCAAAGGATAAGGGGGATTTAACCTTAGTCTTTAATTGCCGCAAAAAGAGATACACTACACAGAAGACAAAACTTAGAGCAGCACATCTAAAAGATGAGAGCAACACAGGTTGCATAAAGTGTGATTTCAACTGGATCTACACATTAATGAGAAGCATTTTCACAGTTAGGATTATTAGTGCTGGAACTGGTCCCAGAGAGGTGGCAGAATTTCTGTCCTGGTAGTATTATTTTTTTGTTTCTTGAGCAGACAGAGCCCTGAGGATACCAATCTAAGTCTAAAGCAATCCCTGCTTTGAGTAACAGGATCCCAAAGGTCCTTTCTAGTCTACACTATCTTACAATCAAATCTTGCACTCCTGTTAGATTCTCTAGACTCTGCACTTATGGACCCAAGACCATGATCTCTTACAATCCTACTTGTACAAGTATATTACACCTGAAAGCGAAGGAGGCCTGTTAGAGAATGCTCCTTAATCTAAGAGAGATTGGGATCCACTCCTGCCTGCAGACTAAGCAGTAGATCAGAAACTTTCCTAAATGTGTCCAATGTTTGGTGCCTTCCCTTCCCCACTACATCTGAGATGAAAGGAGGATATTAAAGTATTTCACTTTTGTCCAACAACGCCTTAGAGAAAACATAAATATATTTATAAATAATTATATGCTAATACACTTATTGTTTAATTCTCTACTGGATTAGTTGAAGTATACCTGCCATCATGTACAAAGACATATTTTGCTCCAGGGGAAAGACTGAACAAAGTGCTGTTAATTATGCAGCCTTGAAACTTTGTTTTCATGGCATATAGTACCAGACGCCACTATGACACTTTATGAAGTACAACACACTGCAGCTGATGTTTCTTTGGGGCAAAAGTCGATGGGAAAAGAAAACCATACCAAATATTTTATTCTCAGTTGGAACTGGTTTTTATTCTTTTTTTTTTCTATATTTCAAATATACCTACAAGGAATAAAAATTATTAATAGCCTGTATCTATTTAGTCCATATAAGTTTATGTGTGCATGCGTGCATTTGTACACACATATGTATACAAACACACATAACTGGAGGGAGAAAGTGAGAAGCAACCTTCACTATTTTTTTCAGGATCCAGAAAAGTTCACCCTAGTCTTACATACAGAGCATGCAAATCCTTGAAATTTCCCGTGAAAGTCGCACTGTGAAGGCAATGAATTACGTAAATTGCACATTGAAGTAAAATATTTTCTATTTGATGCACTCGGTTGTTGATCTTTTATGAAATGCATGCAACCATGTGGGTCTCATATATTGCTGCTAGCAAAGCAGAATAAAAACCCAGAAGGAGCCAGTAGCTAGGTTTTGGATAAGATTTCTATATGAAAGAAAGAAGAATAATATTAATTTTAAAACATACTTTATTCAATTCTAGTAGTGATAATGAAACAACAATTAAGCAAATATTATCTAATATTCCCTGTATGATTAAAATATCTTTATATTGTCATGTTTAGGCTGGATCTGACACCATAGGGCTCTGAACATGCATTGCAGCCTTATTCAGCTTTTCATCCTGAGCACTCTGAAGTACTTTTCCTCAGGGTTCTCAATCCACTCATTGCCCAGCCTGTATTTGTGCTTGGGATTTTCCCAACCCATGTGCAGGACCTTAGACTTGGCCTTCTTGAACTTCATGAGATTTGCATGGGCCCACCTCTCCAGCCTGTCCAGATCCCTCTGGGTATCCCCCTCCCTCCAGCATGTTGACCACACCACATAACTCAGTGTCATTGGTAAACTTGCTGAAAGTGCTCTTGATCTCACTGTCCATGTTAACAATGGAGATGTTAAACAGCACCTGTCGCCTGAGGAACAGCACTCTTCACTGATGTCCACACACGCATTGAACCTGGCCTTCAGTCATACATCGAACCATTTACCACAACACTTTGAGCGTGAGACAATTCCTTATCCACTAAGTGGTTCATCCATCAGATCCACGTCTCTCCAATTTACAGACGAGGACATTGTGTGGGACAGTGTCAACTGCTTTGCACAAGTCCAGGTCGATGACATCATTTGCTCTTCCCTCGTACACCACCACTGTAACCCCATCGCAGAAGGCCACCAGGTCAGTCAGTCACAATTTGCCCTTTGTGAAGACATGTTGGCTGTCACCAATCACATCCTTATTTTCCATGTGTCCTAGCATAGCTTCCAGAGGGAGCCACTCCATGATCTTGCCAAGCACATGAGTTTGACTTACCTGTAGTCTTCTGGGTCTTCTTTTTTTCTGCTTTTTAAAAATGGGCGTTACATAAGTGGAAGTGTAAAATAAGGAGGTTTTTTAATAATAAATTTACCTAATGTCATCCAACAATTTCAAAGTTAATAAGTGATCATTTCTAATTATAGCCTTCTTCTCAACTCCTTGAATCCCTCTAGTTTGCTTTAGGCTATTTGAATATTTTGTAGATGGTGCTGCGAGTTGCGTAATGTGAACTTATTATATGAAATTCATATTTCCTATTACAATTTCTAATAAGTTAGGCTTTTTAAAAATAAATAGATGAACAACAGTATTTGTAAATTAGTCTGAAGAAATACTATATTGTAATTAATAGTTCTACTTAGGAATCTCTCAGTGACATCAAAATCAATTACAATAGTCAAATTCTAATCAGGACTGCATTGCTGTGACTTTTTATAGTTGTTCTAATATCTCTGACAGAGATTGTAGCCATTCTGTGGCACATGAATCTAAATACAGACTAACGAAGTATAATACATAAATCTGATTTTTGTCTACACATATTCACATAAATTGTGGTATAATACCTGTATATCTCCTTGCAAAACATACTTTAAAATGTTTCTTTGACAATCTAGGTTTTCCTTTTTTGTTTCTTTAGCTTTTCCCCTTAGAGAAAATATTTTTCACTGAAGTTGAAAAATTGTCAAAAGATATTTTTAATAGCAAAAGTATTTTTTAAAAAATTTTAGAAGTGATAAAAACATACATTTTATGAGCATGAAATATATTTAATAAATACTGGGTGGTTTTCTCTTCAATAATCTAAGGTAAAAGGAGCTAATCTGGCAAAAAAATTGATAAGTTTAAGATATAATTTACCATATAATCTGCACACAGTTTGCAATAACAAAGGCCGTTCTAGAAGAATCAATGCTTACATCCAAGACCTATTTTAGCCTCTAAAGTCAAAATAAAGGCTTATGAACCTCTTAAGATGAAAACTGCAATATAATATTGTTTCAGAATAAATAAATAAACAAACAAAAGGAACCTCAAAACATTTAAAATGAAAAATCAGGAATGTTTATTTGTTATTTTTTTTCTTTGTAAATATTTTAATTCCTTAATATATTGTCTTCTTGAGCTTATATGAACAATACCATAAAAAACTTAGTTTTGTAGAAAGAAACTCTTCATGTAATGTGATTTTGCAAATGTACTCATGATTCAATGGTCTGGTTTTGCCAAAAGAGGTTTTGTAACAAAACTACTTTGAATTTTTTTACTCATAAACTCAGTCAAACAAGGCTGAGGCAGTCAAAATTTCATAGATAGATCTAAGTAATAAGACCTTCTGCTTACTTGCAGACAGTGCTCCAAAAAAAATAAAATTCAAGAGTTGTTTAAAAGTGACTTGTTATCTTTTAAAATTAGTTTTAGGAAAAGTTAAGAAAATTAATATGCACCAGTAATATCAAGCCGAATAGGACTGTGTAAATATTTTTTTGATTCAATTTTTTTTTCTTTTTTCTCTTTTTATTTTTAGCTAGCTTCATTTAACTCAAACAAACGTCTTACTACAAGTGGATATGCTCTTCAGCTGTGAACAGTACCTGCTCATCCGTCTTGAGAAGAACTTGTTTTATTTGATTTAGGCCAACAGAATTAAAGTTTCAAATGAGTGTGTATGAAGTAAGAAAGTTTTATAAAAACAAACAAATAAACAAAACCACAAAACCCACCCACAAATATTATAATTTAGAATAGAATTTCTCTCCCTGTGACTAGGCAGGCAACGCTATTTTCAAGATAACAGAAAGCAGAGAGACTGCCTCCTAAGAATAACCCTAAACAGGTTAAATCAATTCTCTTTATTCAGAGCAAGCTCTAGCTGCTCTTCTTACTCACATGGAACATTTTATTTGTGTAGTAGCTGGCTCCATTGAGCTGGGTTACTGGAAAAAAAGATATCTATTTAAAGCTTTATAACTTGGAAGTAGTCTTTCAATAAAAGGGTTGTCTGTATATCCCAAACTAATGAGCAATTTGGTTTAATAGCTACTTAATTATCAGATTTTTTAAAAAAAATACAAGTCTAATAACTCACTGAATTAGACTGTAATTAAGCAAGAAATTCTTTTTTAGTAATAATGTATTTTCTTTCCTTCTCATTTCCTTTAATTATTTCTAATTTTCCCCATCTCTTTCATGGCTTGATCTGGTCTATATTCTCTTCCTATTCATTGGACTTTAAACATGGTTAACTACTAGTCTTCTGTAAAAATAAATAAATAAAGTTGGAGGCTGGTAATTTAAACTTCCTTCTGCTTAATTGGGTAGCTAATGGGAGGAATTTGAATCAGAGCTACACAAGTACTGCAAGCACAGCTTTTGTGTAACTCTGCCAATTCAAATACATTTTGCTGGGCACTGGAATGTTGCTATGGCCAAATTAGTTAGAAAAATCAACTACTTAACGGGAGAAGTAAATTAAAAATCATTTATTCCTCTGTGGAAGGGCAGAAAAAATTTTAAAAAAAGTGCCTGTCTAGTTCCCTGTGGTTAATAACCTTGGGCTATTGGCATTTGCCATAGATTAAAATATCCTTCATGTTTCTATTTATCCAAAGCCATTGGATAGTTTCCTACTGAGAACTGGGAAAATCAAATTAGGAAAACCTCCTGGGTTTGTAGCATTGAATTTTTGTAGTTCATATTTTTCATTGATATGAAGTTTCTAGGAGTTATTTTAAAATAATAAACATTATTATCAGCCAAACAGAACAAACATACTTTGTGTCTTATTAGAGATAGGACAGGTCTTTCAATTGCGAGGAAATCAACTAACCTAGCTCTGATATAAAGTCACAAGAAGTCCTGAGGAACATGAGTCACTAGCTAAAGAACAAATTTAAAGAGTCTGAGGTGCAGTACAGAGTAATAGACAGGTAATTTAGGTGAGGCAATTCAGCAAAATCAGGCGGCTTGTAAAGGCTTTTCCTAACTGAAAAGAAGATTGTTTTGCTCTCTTTCTCCAAAGCAGAATTTAGATGATGAATTTGTTAATTCGTTCCTGGTTTGCAGAGGATTACACTGCATGATTTGATATCTTAGATTGTCCTTTTTGTTTGATTACCTAGAACAAAGTTAACTGGAAAAGTCTGTGAGACATTGCCTTCTATGATGGTAAAATATGCTGGAAACTACTAGGAGCATCCAATTTTGTGGGCTGACACAGTCTAACTGAGAACAGTTTAGTTACTTTGATGAACCGCTAAATGCAGTCATGTAACTTGACTCAACCTTAAACAGATATTTAGGACATGACCTTCAAGGAAATAGAACCTAATCTGAATCTCTACCTGTCAAATAACTCTGAGTATCTGTTTCTTGCCTGAGGTCAATCTTCTGGCTGTTAGGTGTTCAAGAAATAACACTGCACTGCTGCTGGAGAGAAGCTAGGTATCTGGGACGTTTTTTCTACTGTCTTTAGGGAAAGGCTGTATGCATTGAAATAATTTTTGCTGGTAGCTTGAAGAGAACAAGTGTCAATCAGACACAGTTAGAATCATGGAGCTGATGGTACAAAAATACTTTTTCCTACCACTTGAGGAAAAAGAAAGCTACAGAGACTATTTAGGTAGCTGCAGTGTTTCATTATCTACCTCATTAGCCTCTGCAGGACATGGGAAAAAAAGATCAGAAGACTAGTCAATTATTTCTAGCTAAATAGAGAAAATGCCAGAAGTTCTAATCCAGCCTATGAAAGCTATCTCTGTATCTGAAAATGGACATTTGGTGAGCATACATACATTTTCAGTACTTATTTTGAACGGATACAAAATCTATCACTGCTATCTCAGTACTGAAAATGTTCACTAATGATTTTCCATGACCTTTTACAACATACATAAAGCATCTGTAGAAGCTGTATAAATATTTTCAGAAAAGAATGATGGTTGCTACAGGGCTCCGCTTGAAGATAAAATCGCAACATAAAAAATAAGGCTTTAGAGACACAAACTTTGTTTGGTTTCACACGTACTTAAAGTCTCCTTTTCCTTCCTTTTCCTCGTCCTCTTCCCCTGTTTCTTTCCCCACAGACCAAAACTATCTAAAACTAAATTAAGGGAACTTAAAGAAATGCTAATCTTTTAACATTTCAGTAAATAACTTTGCATAGGCTTGTGATTTTGCCTAAATATGAATGCAAGTTGCTAACCACAGAGGTACAGCTGATATTAAAGTTCAAAGCTTAAAGATTTGCATTGCAGGAAATTAACTCAAAAACATAAGATGCAGAAATATACTTTAGAAGGCTCAGAGAAAGTAAGTGTGATTAAAAGGACAAGCAAGTTTGTTAAAGAATATTTAAACCAGTGCTTTTTGATCTTATTTAATTTGTAGATGTTCTTCTGGACAACATGCACACCGTTTTACTAATATATTCAGCCAATTGGACTAAATGATCCTTGTAGGTCCCTTCCAACTAAAAATATTCTATTCTATTCTATTCTATTCTATTCTATTCTATTCTGTTCTGTTCTGTTCTGTTCTGTTCTGTTCTGTTCTATTCTATTCTATTATAATGTGTTCTATTCTAATGTGTTCTATCCTTTTTAGTCAAATTTCACAGACCTCTTATAAAAGGAGAAAACTTGTAAGTGACAAGTTTAAGTCTTGAAATTGAAGTTTCATTTCAAGAGAGAGGATGGAGAATACTCCTTGTGTGAAGTCACAGATTCAAATTGTTTCTGAATTAAAAACTGTTTTGGTTTCTCCCATTCCTGCAAAAAACATGAACTGATTTCTATCTGCTTAGGGAACGAACCCCAATTATAAGAACATAAGTATATAGTTTGAAAATACAAAAGACCTCTTGAGTGGCATATGATGAAATGGCTTTCCTTTACACCAACATGTCAGGGTAGGATTAAATTCCTTTCATAATCCAGCTATACCTACCTCTTATTATCATCATCCAGAAAATATATGTTAACCAGGTGGATTAATTTCTAATTTATATTTTCTTGGTCAACCTAGCCTGAAGGAATTTACTGCTTAATTCTTCCTTTCTTTCTTCCTTCTTTTGAAGGAGGACATTTCTTCAACTTGGTTACATTTGTACTGTCTTCCCAGATCTTAATACGTGTCTGGGATGCATCCCAACTCTTCTTTCTCGCTTTCTATCTTCTCCTCCAAAAATAAACTTGAGAATGAAAACTTGAGTGTGAGAGCTGGAAGAAGTCATAATATATTCCAACAAAGTTCTGCAGTCCAGATGCTGAGGGCATCTAGGCTTCAGGTTGCTTTGGGGAGTTATTATTTAGTCCAAGAGTGGTCCTTGAGAAATGGAAATGAGCCAGAAACTTGAATTTCTGCCCCATTTCAGTGTAAAATCAACTCAGAATTCTCCAGTATGAAGTTCATATTTGATGAAAATTAAAAGTTTGAAGTAACAGAAATAGACTGGAATGGATGTGGGTTTTTTTCAGCCAGCTTTATATGTCATTAAAATTTACATCATTTTAAATACTTGGTATTCCTTCAGCAAAAAACAAATGCATATTTAAGAGAAAATAAAAATTAAAGATCCATAACCTAGATGGAGACATGTAATGTATGTTTGTACAGTAATTATATATCCACACACAATTTTTGGTGTTTTAAAGACTGCCCTAGTAATATGTTAATGAAAGGTATAATATATTGTTACTTATTCTATTGATTCTGGTGGAAGTTAAGTTTAACCATCAAACACATTTTAAATGTTTTGTTGTGTATCTCATACAAATGTAATGATGTTGCACTGTTGTCTGTTCTTAGAAATACTCAAATTTGACATGAAATAAATATTAGTCTTCTTCATCTCTGGCACTTTTTTTAATAAGGATGGATTATTACATTGTATGTGTTTATAATCTATTTTTACTTCCATTACCTTCTCAATCCTTTGACAAAAACTATAATGGGTACTGAAAATTACACAAGATTAATCCATTACCATGACAGAGACTGTAAAATCATTTTTTTTAATGGTTATGGAATAACAGGGTAGTTTGCAATTTTGAGTTGAACTGCTTGTTATATGAAGGTGATATTACCATACTACACTTTTTATAAATTATCACAAGAATTAATAGATATTGATGTTGTGAGGATACAAAACACTCAGCTTGTAACTGGGATTATTTAAAGGAAACACCATCTGATTCTGGAAAAAGCAATACATAACACTAAAAATAAAATTAACACCAAACAGAATCAGAAAGTGTGAAATGTCACCAAATTAATTGAAAATATAAACAGAGAGAAAAATAAGGCAAACTATCAATTAGTGTTGCAGCACCCAAAAGCAAAGAGACAAAGTCTGGAGAAACTTGTTTTAGCAGTTTCAAAGCAGGTTTCTTTTTCCAGTCCCACATTTTACCAGTGCTAGCAGAAAGCTGGCAGATAGTAACATGTATTGATGTCTTAGCTGCTGAGTTGTAAGGTGTTAAAGCGAGATATAAATAATGTGGGAAGAAATCACGGCAGTTTAAGATAAGTAGCTGGAACAACATTCTTATTTGTCAGACTTATGGAGGAGCGCAACAGCCATCTTGAAGAACTACTGTGAATGGATTGCAGCTGCAAGTCTTTCTTTTGGGACTGGACCCACATTGCTGGTTTATCATAGAGTCATAGAATTGTCAGGGTTGGAAGGGACCTTAAAGATCATCTAGTTCCAACCCCCTGCCATGACAGGGGCATCTACTAGATCAGGTTGTTTAGAGGTCCAAAATCTCAATACAGTAAAGCAGGAGTATATTTATGTCTAAACTGGAATTCATGACAGCCAGCTCTCTGAGTACAGATTGCACAAGGATGAAGACTCCATAACCTCTTTGGGCAGCCTTCTCTGGTGTTTGACTACCCTCACAACTAAAGAGTTGGTTTCTATTCAGCTGGAATTTAAAGCTTTTTCTTTTAAATTTATTCTCACTCCATCTTGTCCTGCTAGTGGCCACTCTTGGGGAGATCTTGGCTCCCTCATTCTTCCCTTTAGGGTTACTGTTCACTCAACTCTTCACTGGGTTTTTGTTTAACACGCAGCTTATGTTTAGGCTTGATGCTTGCTGAGAGCGCTGCCATTCAGAAAAACAACAGCAAGCACTCAGGACACAACGGACATAAATAGATAAGGACCATTCTGCAGACCGACAATCAGGTATTCATACACATGGATAAGATTCTCCTCAGCCTTCTCTTCCCCAAGCTGAAAGTCCCAGCTTTCAGCTTCATCTCACAGGATGGATGTTCTAGTCCCTTCATAATCTTTGTGTGCTGGACTCTCCAATACAACTATGATTCTCTTGTACTGAGGAGTCCAGCACTGGACTCAACACCGCACCAAAGAGAGTACCGCACCAAAAGAGTACATCTCTGGCTTGTGGTCAACTTTGCATCCCCCAGGACCCCCAGGACATTTTCTGCAAAACTTATTGGTGGATGGTCAGATCCACCATGTACTGATACCTGTAACTGATCTTCCTAGGGTGCAGAGCTTTACAGTTCGCCTTGTTGAACTTCATGAGGTTCCTGTCAGCTTTTTTCTCCAGCCTGTCTAGGTCACTCTAACAGGAGCACACCCATATGGTGCATCAGTGACTCCACCTGGTTTTGTGTTGTTAGCAAACTTGTCAAGTACGTGCCCTGTGCCACTATCCAGATCATTAATGGTGCTGAACAGGATTGGATCCAATATTCAGATCTGATGTTCTGCACCAGAGATTCCCCTCCAGCTGGACTTTGTGCCACTGATCACCAGCTTCCTGTGCCCTGGATCTTTCTTCTTGCCATTCTTGGAGATCTGAGTGATATATATTCTTTTTGAATCCACAACAACCTCTCCTAGTCTCTTAGACCATTCAGAGATAATTAAAAGTTTCCTTGCAAAGATATCAGCAGCACCCTCAGCACTGATGTGTAAAAATAATCAAGTCCCATAGACTCTTATATATGCAGTTTACTTTAATATTCTCTAAAGCAATTCTCTTCCATCAAGGGTATATCTTCCTTATTCCAGACCTTCCCCTTGATATCTGGGTCTAGGTTTTCTAAAAGCCTATCTTGCTAAGAAAGATTAGGGTAGAAGAGGAATGCATGAGGAATGAAATGAGGAAGCCTTTCTTGTTGTCCTCCACATCTTTTACCAGATTCAATTTAGGTCAACCTTGGCATTTCTAATCCTATCCCTGCAAGGTCAGACAGCAGCTCCTCTTGGGTTACCTGCCCCTTTGCTCTACTGCTTGTCCCCTCCCTTACTATGTCTGAGTTCATCTTGGAGCTCCTTGTTTGCCTGTGCAGATCTTCTGCTGCCTTTGCTTGTTTTCCTGCTTTTCAGGATGGACTTTCCTTGCGCTTGGAGGAGGTGATTCTTCCATACCGGCCATCTTGTTCAAAACCCTGTTCTCTGAAGGGCTGTATCGCATGGGGAACAAAACTAATTTGCAAGTGCAACTCTCCAACAAAAGGACAAAATCCGTGCAACCTTTATGTGGAGCGCTGATGGAGGTGAGCTACCATATTGCCAGAAAAGCATTTAACAAGTCGAGGAAAATCTTTACATCTTCTTATATACCTCTCAACCTAGTCTCTAAACTGAAGGCTAGATAAACCCATTAGAAGGATTGTGTTGTACATTAATACAGGTGGGTTTTTATGTGGCTTTTACATTAATCATAAGCATCTAGATTTTGGGACATTGTAGAAGTTATCTAGAGACAGAAAATCATTATTACTGTCTTAATGTATTGACTTAGAGCAAAGTCAACTAGTTATTTGCACAATTTGCTCATTCACCAAGGATGTATTTCGTAAGAGGAGAGTAGCAGCTTGATGGACTAACACTAGAAAGGAATTCCTGCTATAGGAGACAAGAAGAAAGACAAAGGTATTTACAAGCCATATGATGTAAAAAGGGGGGAAAAGTGAAATTATGAAGTCAAACCTGGTATCAGGGACAGAAGAGACAAAAATAAAACACATCAGATGCAACCTTTTTAGATGAGTAGAAGAGGACTATCTGTAGCTGGAGGGTTTGGAGCAAGGGAGTAATGGAAGTTAAAGGAGAAGTTCAGAGGGAGTTGGAGAAAAAGGGACACCCAAGATCAAGGTACCTCATCCTTTGTGTTTCTTCGGTCTCCTACTGTCCACTCCTTGGGCAGGAATTTCTTCCCTTCACTTTGGAAGTTTTAGCGCAAGCATAAATCATTAAATAATTAATACAAGAAATAAATAAACATAAATACAGGAATGGGAAAGATTACATTCATTTTGGTTATCATAGATTGCCACAGACTCCTTGTTTCTTTAAAGTGCTCCTCCCAAAATGAATTGTTCCCCTTAAACACAATGTTATTACTTTTTGTTAATTCTAGAGTGGAAAATTATTTTCAAGAAATATTATTCCTGATTAAATGGATAAATTATTCCTGATTAAATACTTGCTGATGTAACCAGATTCTTTTCCATGTTCAGATTTAAAATTCAAACGTCCTTTTACCTAATACAATCTCTACACCACTGCTTCTTTTGCAGTAGCTCAACTCTTCAGAGATTCTTTTCAAGAAGTAAAATTAACAAAGCAATTGTAAATCTTGAAAGAAGCACAGAAATAAAATTATGTACAAGTTTTTTAATTTATATGAGGAGTCCTGTGTGGCAATCTGGTAAAACATTTGAGCCACCTTATAGAAAGTGTAAGTAATTCCATATATGTACATTGCTTAAATGCCAAGGTCCTTGACCGTGTGTCTTTCATGTATTTTTTCTGTAATAATGCAATGATAAAAGTGATTCTCAAATAGTGATTTATAGGTTAAGACAATTTGTTTTGTTGTTACATTATACTATTTTCAATGACATTCAAAAAGTAAATAAAATTTGTCTGCCCATGGTACCTGTACACTGAAACAGTCTAGTTTTCAGTACTGTTTTAGCAACCTTTTTTGGTTCAATTACTTTTTCCATTTTCACACCGACATTTTCTGTCATAGTTGTAAGCCCAATAGAGCATTTCCCCCTGTTCAGATGAAAATGGTTAAATTAATTTTAAGTTATTACACTGTAAAGAAAAAAAAAATCTAATTACAAAACTCTGTAACGTTTAGGTAGAATCCTGCATGGTAAATTGTGTGAGAAGCCTAAACCTATGAAATAGCACTATTTTCTGGTTAGAGGCTTTGAAAAATGGTTTTATATGTAAACTTCCTAAAATCTAGTCCCGTAGGTATCACTGAAATTTAAAGAAAGCATTCTGGTTAAGAAAAAAAATAGAAACAAAATTAACATTTTTATAGTCATTAACGATTTTAAAAGAAACTAACAACTGCTACATATGTATATTTTTTAATTTACTCTAATTTCCTACTCCAGTAGCTTTGGTTTTATGTCTGACTTTCACATCTGCTCCATGAAAATGTTCTATTCATCTTCTACCTCTTCCAGATGTACCTTTCAAAATGAGTTTTAAGTGTTTGGTTTAGGATAAATAGTGTTTGTCTCTAGAATATTCAGGAAGAACAGTCAAGCTGGACTCAAACATCAAAATTCAAACATCAAAATTCTTTATTATTTTTTTAAAATATTGTTAAAATTGAACATTGTTTTACAATAATATTATACAGCTAAGCTTGTTTTGACTATCATTATATAACTATAATAGTATTTGATGATGTGTAAGTGTAAAGAATGTGTGCATTCTATATTGTAAGTATAAAGGATGTGTTCTGAAGTCATGAAGGAGATTCTTCCCCTATTGTGCTTTTCATTCTGACTTGCTCCTCTTCATCTGAGTTCTCCAATTCTTCATCTCCTTATATCCTGTCTCTCCTCAGACTATGTTAGTTTGCACCCCAGCTCCATTATAGCTTCTTCCAGAAGCAGTCAGAAACCATTGGGAACATACAGATCTAAAGCAAGGGTGTTGCCCAGACTGTCTCATCCTCTACTTTTTTTGGCAGGAGCCAATATCCTAAGTGCAGTTAATTATACGGTGTGAAGGTACGTAAACACTTCCAGTCCTGAAAGAGTAGGCTAATATAACAAAATGATTTTTCTGGGTCTAACCAAAGATGTGTTAGCCTTTCATCCTGTCTTTAAGGAAATAGAAGAAAGATGGGTAAAAGCTAAAGACCTGGACAAGTATGTAAGGTTGTTTACTAGGCCTGCCTCTCTCGGTACTAACAAAGCTCGAAAGATACCTGAGCAAGATTAGGTAGTGATATATAGTATTTGCTGATACCAGGAAATCACATTATCATGAAGTCTGCATTTTCCATACTGCTTTTTATTGCAAACGCAAGGAATCTTAGAGCCTGATGGAATTGTTTCAAGGACTGGTTTCATAATGCCCAAATGAGACAAATTCTATGTAAGAGATATACATTTCTAAGGAAATTACCACATCCCATCTCTCACCCCTTCAATGTTTTGACCTCAGTCATGTGGGGACTTGTGAGAGTCTGAGAGAGCAGGCCAGATCTCCTCCATCACAGTTGCTTACACTGTTTTATTAAAAAGTATAAGTTCTGGTTCAAGCTTCTCATTAAGTGACACTAAAATATATTACATATTGAGTCATTATTATTCCTCTCAAATCAAACATTTCAGTACTTTTGTGCTATTTATTGGGTTCTAAGGTATGGGCAGAAAGGAAGAGGAGTAAGCAAACTTTCCTTCTGTCAGACAAAAAGCAAAGCCAAACCCGTGCTAACCCTTATGCCAGTTCTTCAGGCATAGAAACTCTCATCTACCTCTTTAAGTATATTTGTAAAGGAAGAAAATTGGATCTACTATATTATATTACCAGTGACTGCTATTAAGTCCTGGTACATGTACTCTTGGGGACATTATATTGGACAGAGGCAATTTTCCTTTGATCATGTGGTATAGACTCCTGAAAATAAGTTCCTTGAACTGTGTCTCAACAAAGGTCGTTAAATTCATGGTCATTCTGAGCCCTGGAGCTTAAAAATATTTCCTTTGTGAAACTATAGCCCTTTTTCTACTGAACAATGGCACATTTTTCTTCTATGAGATAGCTATCTCTGAATTTAAATAAACTATTAACACTGTTTACCATTCTTCCCCAGAGGTAACATGAGCTCGCAGAGCAAAAATGCAGGCTTCAGTGTCTGTATTTCTATGTCCAGTTTTAATAAAATGATTCCTTATCTTCAGTAAATATTTTCTTAATGTGTCTCTAGCATTTCTGAAAAGTAGCAAGAGTCAGGCAAAAATTAATAGTGCTCTTTAAAAAGTATGAAATGGACTTAAGATGTTTGGTACAAGAACTGTTAATAAAAAATGTGATTGGTTTAATCTTTAAGAGAAATGTGGTGAACCGAAATGGATAAGTAAACAGTCCAGTTGCTGTATAACTTCATGCCCTGTGTTTATTTCGAAGGGTGGTCCAAAGAACTCAGTTATTTTTCAGCCATAAAATGTGTGACTATAGTATAAACGTTTGATGTACTGCAGATTTCTTTGATTTGTGCAGGAGGCAGCTCTCTGCATTCGTGTGGGAGGATGGTGGAGCATGTTGCTGAGCCAAAAAGGAAAGATTTGCACCCGTATGCCAATTTTTCCTCTGTGAGTGGCCGATCTGACTCCTGTATGTCAGCGTACAGGAACTCCCACACTGTCTGTCAGTAACGGACAATATGCCTCTAACTCAAGTGTCTTTGCCACAGCATAGGGAAGAGATTTCAGCCCACTGCTAAGCATCATTTCTCATTATTGTTAGAGCTAGTGTGTGCACATCCTCTCCCATCTCTTCTTCTTCCTTCACCCCCTCAACTCCAGAAGAATCAACCCCCAAACTCTAGCAAGCAGACATTTACCGTCTGTCATTTTTAGGTGTCTAATTCCTGTAAATATTTTTAGAAAAGCAGTAAAGACGTAAAAAAAAAAAAAGGTAATTTTCCCAATACAATTCTGGAGGAAAAATAATTCTTTATTCACCACCATCATTGCAGAAAAGGAAACAGTGAAATAAAAAGCATAAGGACCCTGAGATCACAGAATCAGTTAGAATCTCAGGTAAAAGATACACCATTTCTTCTTTCTGTCATTCTGGCCACATGTAAACTAAAGGATCCAGAAGCATTTGCATGCTCTTGGCTCTAAGCCCATCTTTTCTTTGCATTAGCAGAAATCTATGTTGCTATGTTTGGTTTGTTTTGTTTCTTTCCCATGGAAAGGAAAAACCCGTGTATGGGTTGGATAGCACCTGCATGGTATTATATTATATACTAGAAAACAGGTCATCTTGAGCAAAGGAGCAGGATCTCAAAGAATGTTAAGATATGTACTAGGAGCACAGCATAATTGCAATCTTTTTACCCTCCAGTAATGATGTATGTAGAAGAGAGATCTGGTAACTGAAATACTGTCAGTTTAACATCTTGCCTGGCAAAGAAGGAAAAGCATGTAGTAGTATAGAGAAATCTTTTCTTTGATGCAGCTGCAGTAGGTCACATTTCTATGGTCACATACTGACCAATGCTCTGCGTTTGCAGGTAGAAAAGTAAGAGAAAAATGGGAAAGAAGTAGCCCTGTAATGAAGTTAACTGATATTGTACTTAACATTGAAAAATACTGTTTCTAATTTTGAGCACCTCATCTCAAGGAGGGCATGGGGCAGTCAGAAGTTGCCCACAGGACAGTATAAGCTAAGGATTTGAAGAAAAAATTACTTTTAATAGAAAGAAACATAGACGTTTTGAGAGAGAATGAATAGTATACAAATATTTTTAATAACCTTAAGGATATTTATGCAATGAAGAATACTGTCAATTCTCTACTTATGGTTGGATGATTCTAATCAAATATCAACAAAAATTCACCTTCTCTAACACAGCCTGACAGTGAAAAAAAGCAATAAGAGGTCTATATAGAAATCTGTCTACAAGTGGAACAAAATCTTTCATGGTTTTATTATTGCTTTCTGCAGTATTAGTTTTTTATCAAAGCTGTTAATTAGAATAACTAATTAGAATAACTGATCATTTAATAGATATTTTACAAGGAAAATTTAGAATTGCTCTTATTCAACTTATTTAAATTATATGTGTCTGAAATTATACAGAGCAATCTGACTTAAGGATGTGGAATAGAATGACTCAACCCTCAAAATCCTTATTTTTCTCTTCTCTTGGATCACTCTTACAAATATCTGAACTTTCACAAGACCACATTTTTCCCATGGCTGAGGCAGGGATTGTCTTAAACGTCACTTTGAATGGAAATTTGGATCTTTATGATCTTAAGGTCTTGATGATCTTAAAGGCCTTTTCCCACCTAAACAATTCTTTGATTCTATGATTCTCTGATCCCATTATGCACTGCCATACAAATAAAATCTTTGTGATCCATGACAATAAGAAAAGTCTAGTTTATTTGCCTGAGAACGGCAGCCCATTATGGAAAAAAAATAAAAATCAAAAAAAGCCAAACCACAAACTCAATACAAAATGAAACTGGAAATATTGACTCCTTTGTTCTAGGATGCTCTAGTGATAAGAGGAACAAGTGAATCACACCCTTTCTGGAATCACTCCTCCTGCCCCATTTAATAGTCCTTAGCTATTTTTTCACAATATTCTCTTCAATTGCTTAACTGAGAAGAAAGATTTTTCCTGATACTAGACTCCCAGGGCAGTTAGAAGTTTTGCTGCTGAACTACATCATGGTCTGGATAGTTTTCCCTTGTCCTCTTGGCTCTGCCATAATAGATTTTATTAGTTATGCAGCATTAATGTTATACTGTGCTGGATTTTTTTCCTGGGGTAGAGTTAATTTTCCTCATAGTAACCACTATGAGGCTACAGTCTAGATTTGTGTCGCAGACAGTGTTGATAATCCAAGGATGTTTTTGTTATTGCTGAGCAGTGCTTATTTTTATTGTATTTCAATAACCAAACTCTTCTTGCCTCAACCCACCAGTTTTCTCACTTTTCTTACTTTTACCTTTCCTGTTCTACTAAAGGAGGGAGTAAGAGCCTGGGTGCTGTTGCTAGCTTGGATTAAAACATGACATACTCAGATCAACTGATGAGAGGTGATATCCTGAAGATGAAATAAAGCAAATAAATACAGCAATTCAGTGCAGCAATTTGCTCTTACTGACTTGAATAAATATTACTGAATGTGCATAGATATCTACTAGTTGAAGGATTACCACTTTACACAGTGAGTTTTCAAAACAGAAGACTCTAGAAAACGCGCTCCACCTGCAAAGGGTAGATATCAAAAATGAATTCACTTGGGAAAAAATGAGTGCAAAAAGAAATGAAATAGTGTTGTCAGAATTGCTTAGTTTTAATAAGGACATAATCAGCTCTAGGAATAAACTCCAGTAGAAATTTTAAATCTGAAACTTCGCAAATGACATCTATGAATAACATTGTGAAGAAAGGTGTGTTTGTATGGTTTTCTTGTTAGTTGTCTTGAATATTGCAGTAGTAGAATTTAAAACCTCTCTGAATCCATTGTGTCATCTCAAAACAATAGAAAGAAATGTGTTTCTATTAATGTGTTGTTTAATGCACTGTGTAATAAAGAGTAGCCTTTGACATTTTTAGGACTTTTTTTTTGTTTTTATTCCTGTTTTATGCAGTGCTTCCCCCCCGCCCCCGAAAGACGGTCATTGCATTTGGCTTAAATTAACTTAATGATGCAATTTGAGCAGATTTGGACTTCTAAATAAAACCTAGACTAAAAAGTTGAGTTCAGACGCAAGAACAAAAAGAACAGGGAAAAAGGAAAGACAATAAAACAATGATTGAGAAATTACTATACCTATAACATTTGAAAGAGTTTCAAGTAACAATCTGAAGTTATTCTCCCAGTGGATAGGAAATATACTGAGATATTTCTAACTCTAAAGAGTTACTGTAGGTGTTTAAAGGGTTTATACTCTTTATTATGTGTTTAAATTTATTCTCTGTTTCCCCAGTTCCACTTAAGGTTATAATATATTCTTTTTGTTCTAAAAGCATTTTGTTAATTTATGTGCTTGGAGTGTCTAATAAGAAAGTACTTTTTTTTTTCCCCCTTAGAGTTGGGGGTGAGAAGAGCAAGTAAATCTTGTTTCACAAAGAGTAATACAGTACAAAATGCCCAAACCCTATGATGCTTGATTCAAAATGGAAACAATAGACACAGATTAACTAACTCTTTTTTTTACCTTTTCAATATGACTAATCTTGATTTAGATTGGAATAAGAGTATTGTAGTGTGCTCTGTAAATATATCCACTTGGGTGTGTGCTAATTTATGCTTCTCATCCATTGTAGCTGTTTTGGTTACTTGGCAAACTGAGTCCTATGCAAATTTACACTTCTCATCATCACAGTGATCAAGAACACAAGGGGATACAGGCTAGATTTAAGCAGATTAAGCAGAAGGTAACACCATTATTAAGATAATAGTGGGGAAGAACTTTTCCTTACAATGATTTGGTGCTATTCTGCACGCATCCTGTAATTTCAAAAGCTCCAGTGCTGCAATGCCAATATTATTGATGTGTCAAAGGAATTTCTTAATTCATTCAGTTAAAAATGGTTAAACATCAGTTATGTTTTATGCATAAAAGATTCTGAACAGCTTGCTTCCTCTTTTTTAATTCTTTTTTTTTTAGTTTTCATTTGGTTTGGTGGTGGTTTTTTTTTTGTACGGGGTGGGCTGTGTATTTTGTTTGATTGGTTGGTGTTGGTTGGTTGGTTTTTGGTTTGGGTTGATTTTTTAACCATGTATTTCCATTATGGTAGTGAGGCATACTACATGTGTAGTTTGTTTAAAACAAACATGTTCTTTTAATGTTCATTTTAAACATTATAGATGGCAGAAAAGTTCTTTTTTTCTCACTTTCAGTAGAAAGTAGAAAACATCAGTTATACTCAAAAGTTTAAAATCACAGTTGTAAGAATTAGAATTTTTGACTCTGAAAACTGACTGGAAAAATCTTTCTACACACCTGTATTTTTTCTTTCATTTTTGTGACAACTATATTTCTATTAATACAAAAATAACATTAATACTTCTACAGGACCAATGAATACTAGAAAAAAAAGTAATTTAGGAGTTTTAATGTCAGCTATGGCTAACACATTTTGCCTAGGCATTCCACAGCTTGATCTTTTAGAACATGCAAAGAGCATGTATTGTCCTTTAAAAACCGCTTCATTCTCTATTGCTGTCAAATTCTGTTATTCTATGTTTTAAAGTTTCCTTAGTATCAGCATAACTACACATAGTGACACTCCACATTCGAATGATGAAGGCACAGTGTGTGTTCACTTAAAAGCAACAAACACTCTACAGTATTAAAAAATCCTTAGTCATTCCATTGTCCAAAATCTTCAAATTAAGGGAAATAAAATTCTCTATCTCATCACTTGGCCTTACCATTCTGGATGTGAGTTCATGTTCTTCTTCTAGGAGGTTTTTTTTCAGTTGATTTACCATGTTTAGTGACTATTGTCACTGACTTGTATCCTGAGGAGTGGATGTTCAAGTTATACTAGCAAATAAGCCTGCGAACAGAACTACACAGAACTGGAAATATCGAAGCTCAAAGAGACATTGTGTTGCCATCAAAAAGTGAGTCTCTGTGCATATCATTTGTGTCCATGCTTAAGAATAAGTCTGAAGGCTTATATAATCAACATTTTATTCAAACCCTTGGAGAAGATTTAATTGCATGAATATTCTCTTCTTCCAATTTCATTGTATTTATATAAAATTCTTCTGGCCAAAAGATATTATCAGTTCCATCATCTAACATCTCTATTTTTCAGGAAATATGAATATATATTCTCCTTATTTAAATCAGGTATAACCACACTGTTCTCAGTAGGTATATAAAAATACATTCTAAAAGACAAGTTTTGAAAGGTCAGATATTTGCAAATGAAGGTCAATTGTAGTAATCTAGTTACTAGCTCTGTTCACACTTTCTCAGGCCTAAATCTCATTTGGGATTCAGATAGTGGTAGTTATTCAAATTTTCAGCTTGATTCATTAAATATGCAAAGGAAAACTCAGACTTTTTAAAGGAGACATAGCAGATAAAAGCGTGAAAATTGTAACATCAGAAATAGAATTGAATGGAAAAAGATAATAATTCATTTCCTCTTCTTTTTCTTTTTTTTCTTCCTTCTTAGGTCTGGTCTGATTAGGAAAAAAAATGTAAATACTGCTCAAGGGATGCAAGAAAATGAAGAGAGATCAGACTCTATAAAGATAAGTTTTATAAATACATTTATATAGATTAAATTGATAAAATATCTGAGTAGTACCATTGGCTTCTTGTAGAAATTTGAGAACAATTAACCAAAATAAGTCCAGAACAGTCAGTATCTAAGTTTAAATAAACAAAACAGTCAGTTTGCTCATTCAGTGCAGTTTCTTGTAGAATTTCAGGGGGAAATGCATGTGCACAAAATAGTTGTTCAAAAGACATGATACCAATCCAACAAACGTAGTCCACATGGGCTCAGTACTTTTCAGAATGAAACACCAGGGCACACACAACAAAGCAACACATTCATAACTACTGGGCTGATGAAATATCTTTTCCTTTTATAATGAAAATTGATGAGGACTTGACTTCCTGTAGAGTACTTCATTTAAAAAGCTATATAGTTTCTATTTTAAGACCTGCTGAATTCCTGCCATATTAGCAAAACATCATATATGTGAGCCTCAATATATTTGAGAATCTGACATTTTTGATATTTTTAAGATGTGAGTTTACATGCTAAATAAAAACAGAACCTTAGAGTAAATGGGTCATCTAAGACTTGATTTTAAACTTAGCTGTCATTTTGGCTTTTCACTTTAATGTACAACGACATTAACAATGTCTAGTCATTTTTAGTGGTGTTTTTAAGAAAACTTTCTCTTCTGGACCTACAAAATTACTCTTTCTTTTTTTTTTTTCCTTCAAATCAATCGTGATAAATCTTAATTTACAGCAAATAATATAACAAAACAAGATCTCAACAAGATTATACAGAAAATCAGTAAGCATTCTGAGTAAGACAATGGAGTTGCAAGTGAGCATGAAGCAGTTATTTCTGTGGTAATATAGGACTTAAGTTGATGGTGGCTTCCATATGGAAGTAATAGAGAAAGGTAGGCTTTGACCCCGTTGTATAATCTACACAGTAGTTAACTTGTCTAATTGTCTTGGAACAAGTGGTCAGAGCAGTTGGAAATGTTCGGATGGTGGCTCGAAATACTAAATAGCTGTTTCATTCAACCATTCAACAAATAGTTCTGTCAATCGAATTGTTATTTACAAAACAGAAGCATCATACTGTGTCGGTAAGATTACCATAAATACCCATTAGAGGATCTGATCTCTGAGTATGGTTTACTGATTCATTACCTCCTCCTAGTGTAATGAGATTAGGTCTGATTCTATGAAGCTTTGATGTAGCTAATATGAGCTGAATTTTGTTCCTCTATAAAACTAGACAACCATGTGAAGGCAGGGCAGATAGGCCACGAGCCTTCAGATCAGAGCTTCCAACCATCTCTTTAAGATATGTATTTCACAATCTTGCTCTTCAAAGCCAAAGATTTTACATGCAGAGTAATAAAACTGGAGAAAAGTAGAGTAAGTGTACTAAGACAAAATAGATAACTGCTTTGAACAAGAGCCTTATCTTTCTGGCCTATATCCTTGCAAGGTGGACTTTGTCATCATTCCCTGTCCGGCTGCCTTGTTTTCCAGCCCATCCACTTTTGAAGGGCCTTCTGGGTTAGAAAACAGTTAACTTCCCCCCTTTCCTAGCCATTCTCACAGCTGTCCAGAAAAAATCAGCTTTCCACTACTCTGAAGTCTGTGTTTGTGTCTGCTCTTTGTTGCATGCCTACAGCTTCCCTCGTGCTGCTCTGCTTACCCATCTTGGGCTGTATTCTAGGGGTTGCTTTCAGCAGAGCTCACATGCCTCTGAGAAAGTGATAAAACACTGGTGAATTACACAGAGAGTTGCCTTAGGATCACATCACTTCATTTAGTTATTTATTTTTAAGAACAATGCTTCCTGGTTCAAAATTTCCCTTTCACCTTAGCCCCCAGAATGCCTTCATTTAAGACAACATGGAAGCTGGTTCTATGGGTTATTTCAAATGGGTTTTTATGGTTGAATTTTTTGAGTTTTCTCTGCTGTCATTGCACCACTGTAAGGGTCTTTGTGTTTTTTTCCTTTGATAATTTTATGCATATGTCATTATTATATGCCATTTCCACTCCAACTTCTTGAAGAGAAAGTGTGATGGGTTTTATTTTCACCATAACAATGTAACATCAGTAGTAATAAATATACTTGAAATTATATGGTTGCTGTATTCTTTAAGCATCACATTGCTCCTGAAAACAAAGGAGGAAAATAACACTTATATAAAGACATTAATTTTTGCCTCATTAGCTTGACTTATTCCATGATTCCATTTAAAATAAGGACATACCTATCTTCTTCAAAGAACGTAATCATGTAGGCAAAAAAATGTTGAGCATTTCAAAATTCAATAAAGAATTGTACATGCAATATGTAAAACTGAAAAACCTGAATAAATCCACATTAGCTGTTTGGATTTTTTTTAGATATTTGAGATTCCGTCTTTTGGGAAACCCAGAATTAATTAATTTCTTTTTAACAGTCTGTAACACTACATGCAAAATAAAACAATTGCAGAATGATCTGTTTCAGAACTATAGAACGGTATATGAAACAAGAAAACTTGCTAGCAGTAAAGTTCTCTCTTTCTTACAGAAAGATCATGTTTCCCCTCTTCAAACAATAATAAAAATTATTCATTTATACCCTCTCTAAAGGTAATCTTCTGAAAGAAATCTCATCCATGGATGAAATCTTTAGGGCAAATGAATTTTGGGAGTAATCTTTTTTTAAAAAATTCCGAGAGTAACATTAAATAATTAGTAGAATATGCAAATGATTTTAAAAATTACTGTGTGTTGCAACACTTTAATGAACAGCAACAGTTTCCATATGCTCTAAAGTTTTGCAGCAACAGCATTGAACATCACCACTTCCAGCATGAGCCACACTAACAATCTGAGACCTCAGGTCAAGCCTCACTGAAGTCAATGGGAGAGGCCCCAGTGCTTCTGTGGATTTTGTACAGTATATCCAGGAAAAAAGGAATTCCTAACAGCCTTAGCCACAGCAGATGACATTTAATGTGATTTTATCAACGTGTTTTATATGGATTGTCTCATCCTTGCAATTTATCTTAAGAATATGGATAGTTTTTAAAAACAACAGCTAATTATTTGCCTAATCGAGCTAGTCTGCTGAAGAAGTTCCTTAGTGTGATCACAGATATGCCTGTAATTAAACGCAGGACAGTGAATAGGAAAAATAACATTGATTAGCTTTTCTTCTTTACATTAGGTATTCACACCTAAAGACTCTTAGTGCCTTTTACATGGAATGAAATTGCAATCCATTTAATTTTTTCTTCTTATTTTAAGCAATTTGTTTAAAAAATGTTTCATAAAGTTGTGAATGTTATTTTTTCTAGTACTAAAAAATACATTTCTCTGCTTGTTAAGGAGGAGAAAACAAATGCAATCTGTATTTCTGCAAGCGAACAACTGAAATTGAAAAACAGCTCGAGTTTCCTTACTAGATCTGAGAGCTGAAGATATTGAAGCAAGTAAAAAATAATTTGGATGTAAGAATTTCCAAGAATTAAACTTACAGGTTTTAAACATAGGGATTATATTGAAACTGAGGGATATAAAGCAACCAAGCAACCAAGGGACATTATATTGACAGACATGATACATTGTAAATCTAGATGAAATTTGTACATCAAAAGAACCTTAGCACAATCCAAGTTCATTATATCAAGTGTTACATTCAGCAGCACAATGGTGTAGTCTGAAATCTGCCTGATATTACATGTTCAGAATGGGGAAAGGAGAAGCTATTTCTGGCAGATGCTGTTCTAACAACTAGTACTCATTGCTGTGACATAGTCGAAATATTGTCTGCCCTGGAAAATGCATATTTTCTAGGTTCTCACCTGGACTGGAAATGAGAATGGTTTTCATCAGCTTCCTTCACTTGAGTGGTTCTTGTATGTACATGTATGTATTTTTATTTCATGTGTGACTATGTAAGGATTTATGTGGGTTTATTCATACTTGCCTCAACTTGTATACTCTAAGCTTCTTTCCACAATCACAGCAGGAGAGTAGATGATAATAAAGGTCTTCTTAATGAGCCACATTAAGTAGTTTCTCTGAGTTCAAACTGTTTTGATACAAGTGTGAAACTGTTGACATCAGCTGAACTTCTCTCCTAATAACTATGGAACATGAAGGGAATTAATCCTCCACATGTTGGCAGTCACACATTCCTAAAGGTAGTGTATAATTGTAAATAATTATCAAGATTTCAAAAGACTGTAAATCTCATGTTAAGATTTCTATATTCAATTTAAGTTTCTTGAAAGGAGTTGCAACAGGGTACAAATTGTGCCAGATTTCTATTTTTTGTAGCAGACACAATTTACACTAGATACAGCTCTGACTGACATAATTGATCAAGTATATCAAAGATATTTCAATACACACATATGTATCTGTATACACGTATGTTTTTATAAATGTGAGGATAGAACATCATGTGT